>NC_091124.1:41185000-41372500 GCF_040183065.1 Periplaneta americana | reverse complement strand
ACTCTGAAGCCAAACTGCTCTTCTTCCATCTTAGAATATAAACGTCGATTCAGCATTCGCAGAATAATAATAATAATAATAATAGTAATAATAATAATAATAATAATAATAATAATAATAACAACAATTTAACAAATGATATGGATGTCACTTAGAAAAGGCAATTTTTTGGGGTTTTTACGGTATACAAAATGCAAGATGAAATGCAATGCTAGCAGAACCCCTCCTCACACATATAAAGCACTTTACAGTTGACAAGCCATCTCTGCTCTGCACAGGCGGTGTGATTTGCATAGATATGACCGCCGCGCCGTCCTGTTGAAGCATACACGTCATATTTTTATCTGACATCCCCTGTCAATGTAACGACTTTAATTATGAATGCCACCTGTCCCCACGGCACAGGGGTTCAATGCACCGACAAGATGCGACACTTCCAGCTTCTTTGCACTCGTGAAGCTCCACCCATGACTACAAATTAGAAACGCGTGGGTTCGATCCTCGACGTAAGTAAATGGACTTCTATGTCTCCTGATAACTTATACCTAGACCTCAGACCTATTGTGACCAGGTACTCGGTAGTGATATTAACCCTTAAAGGCTGGTTCACAATAAACCGGGAACGAGAATCAGAATGAAAACGAGAACCAGAGGACGTGAATATGAACATTTTTGATTCACAATAAACCGAGAACGTAGACGACTATGCATATCGATATGTATGTCAATAACGATATATAAAGTCGATATTACGCATTCTGATGTTATTTGTGTATAATTTACCAATGGCGTTCTCTCATGAGTACAAGGCACCAAACATAAACACAGGTTAACCAACTTCGAAATTTCAACTGAAACATTTCATTAGGTACGGTACTGTAAATATGCCCATGCATCTTTATTACCACAACCTATTTTAAGTCTACAATAACGTAAAATAATTAGAGAAGAAACATTTATAATAGAACAAAAATGAACACAACAGTAGTTATTGAATTGAAGCATGAATATGTAGTGTGTAATACAACTAATACAGTAATAAAATATGATTCGCTTCCGATCGGTGTTGAAAGATGCAGCTATTGAAAGACATCTGAAAATCTTTACACGAGGCGCGCCGCTTATCGTAAACGTGAGGATTTTCCTTAACACTCAATATTAGAATCTCATCAAATAAAACTTGCTCCATGATGCACAGCACAGAACAAAATAATGCATAGGTTATGTCACGGTCTTCTTGCTACAAAATATACGACGACAAAATAGCTTTTAGATGGCAATAGAATGAATCTAGTGGGCTGTGATCGGAAACGTGAACGCCAAAGTTGAAACTTGGCCAACTCTCCGTTCCCGATCCCGGGCTCCGGCAAGCTTTTCGTTAATGTGAATGCTCACATTTAAATGTACACATTTTAACAATTTTACCGTTTTCGTTTTCGTCGCGATTATAGTTTCCGGTTTATTGTGAACCAGCCTTAACTTGGCAAAGCTTCATTTCTCACGCTAGTTTATTAAACCTTGTCGGACCGTAAAGAAAACAACTATCGCAATGTCCATATTTTATATGTTGTACAATATTATAGTATTGTGAAATTTTAATTTTCTTCCTACCAATTTTTTTCTATTGTTCTATCAAAATCATAGCATATAGCCTATTAACCTGTTGTGTCCTTTAGGATATATCGTTAATTTAAGGGTTAAGAGTTTATTCGCCTATAAAATTAATACAGGGTGAACCGTAAGTAATGTCTCCTCTTCCATTCGACTATTTGTCATCCCTCTTCATCTTTCATTTCGTTCTTCTTTCTCAACTTCTTTCAGATTCTTCACCGCCTTACCTCTTTCCTCAATCTTTTCCTTTCTTTTTCATTTCTTCCTTCTCCTCGTCTTTGTATTCCTCATCTGTTTTCTCCTCATCCATTTCTTCCGAATCTTCTTTGTCTTTTTATGCTTAATTTCTTTGTTTCCCTCTATTGTCAAATCTGTCCTCTCTTCATTACCTTGCCTATTTTGTACTTTTTTTTCTTTCTTTGCTTACTTGTTCTTATTCTTTCTGTAATTCCCTTTTCACACCATACAATAAACATACAATTATGTTTAGAAACTTTTTTAACTGCTTTTCATTTTTAAACAGATCAAGAAACATGTATAAACACCTCAGATTCCATTCTGGTTTCTTAGAATATATCAAGCATGAGTAAGACAGCACTGAAATAAAAGTAGACACATGAATAACGAAGTGCCCTGTAACCATGGGAACTGTCAATAAAGCTCTGCATATCTGATTTTATGGCCACTGCAAACACAAATATAAACGCATGAATACAGTTTCAAGTCATTATCCAGAGCGGTGGAAATTAATTTGTGTAATTTATTCCGCGGTGTAATGTGCAGTCCGCTCGTTTGTGTCAACTCTGAGCTACTGGTGAATAATTACCATCGAGTAGGAGTGCAGCAGACGAATTCTATTAACAGGAGCGCGAGATTTCTTGCTGGAGAAGAACTTCCTGCAGTGGGTGACGGATATCATTACAAGAGATTTCTATCTGACCTCGATCGATCCAGATCTGAACCCAAGGCTGGCTTCCAACCTGCTCCTTTATAGTCACACAGAAAGCAATGCTAATGGACGCCTACACTCTATAAACAACAATGATTTGTGAAAATTTAACGTAGGTTATACTGAAGTTTTCGATATTATTCCCAACCTACATGTTTATCATATTATCCTTCATTCTCATCATTGAGATTGTGATGATGATATGATCTGGTGACAGAAGAAGTACACAAAAAGAGTTGTGCATACTTTTTAACGGGACTCATCCAAATAGGCCACCTATTTCCAGCAGCGCACGGTGGGTTTGAAAGTTGGGGAGGCCAAGACGTAAATGATGAGAATATAAAAATATAAGGCCTGTGACATACCTCATTACCAAGCACAGAAGTTATAGGTTTAAAGAAATTAAAATTAGGTTTTCCAATTTATGTTTTAGGATTTTAAATATTATGTTTAGGAATTTATACAATTTTACGGGGGAAAAAAAATAAATGAACAACATAGGCTACTATTAATATACTACAACGGCTTGGTAAAGATTGTCTCTCTTTACGACACTCCAAGTCCTAACCTACGAATTAGGTCTTTTTAGGTCATATTGAATTTAAGAATGTTACGCTTTGCTACATAAAACGAATAAGAAAAGCAATATTTCGAGAGAAAGGAGATAGCAACAAAATTGATTCGAACCCAAGAACCCGGGGTTTGCTCATTACTATTACATAGTCTAATTTTACAGCAAATTAACTCGACGTTCCTCTTTCTTCGCAAACCGATCAATTAGGTCACAGCATACTGAATAACTGCTACTAGAAGAAGCTAGAGACAAATCTGCATTTGTTTCTAAACTCTCGATATATTTAAAATACTGTATAAGTAAATACATCTCGTAACACAAAAGAATAAAATAACAAGAACACCCGCAAACAAGAGAAAATCTAACAGCATAAATGAAAACTTTTACGCAGGGAGAGAAAACTAACAACACGTGACTCAAGTTTCTAAAACCAGGAACAGACAAAGAGAGAGAGAGCTTCCAAATACAGCCGAAACCAGCCGTGACTATAAGCAGTACAGTTGTCAGCGGTGGGTAGGACGTCTCCAAATCGGCTCCCTTCGCGCGTTCTATAAAGTTTAAACACTTTTCTAACCAGCTATATTATTGGTTGAACTGCTGTTGTCATGGTTACCGGGGAGTAGCGTCATGTAGCCGACTCCTCTCTCCTGCTCCCACTTAGACACTGCAGGCTGCTAGATGTCGACTATACAGGTTACAGCGCTATTTGTTATTTTTCAGAACGAATTATTTGTACTATGTACAGTATAGCGAGCGGGCATCACCAACTGGATGTGGTCGACTTTACGTAACTCACTGTACATCTTAGTCGTAGAGAATAGTAAAATTAATATAAAAGGAAAAATGTTCGTCATTTGCTGTAACTAGTCTGTGATCTTAATTCAGCTGAAATTATTACTGCCATATTGTGTTCTGGTAAAATATTAGGGGAGGCACGGCTTCCCTTGCCTCCCCTGAAAATCCGCCGCTGCCTATTTCTCAGTCAACTGCGAAAAAAAGAAGATTTAGAGAACATGAAAATGTCAGAGACATAAAGAGGTCATTTTCTGTTAAGAATATCTTGTTTTATGTTGATTTCATAACACAGACGCTAACAAAATGTACTAACAATTAAATGGTTAACAAAGTAACACTAATCATAGTCTACAGAAACAAATATTACATAAAACGTATGCTATTTCAGATGACATTAAGAAAACTATAGTGTGTTATTAAAAACGTTTTCGATGACGTCATAGCTCGCACTACAACAGTCGTAAAAGTACAGGGACATCATTCTATTTTTACTAACATTTCTAACATTAAACTGGCTATACTTTTGGATCAACGGTTAAGAACCGAAAACACCGTTTGCTACCTCCTTCCACGACTGGAGTTCGATGATAAAATAATAATAATCCGTGGCGCTACAGCCCGTGAAGGGCCTAGACCGATCAGCCGGCTGCTGGCCTCACGCCCACATGTCGAAGCAGAGGTGGACGATCATCCAACCAGAATGGAGGTATCGTGTGGTTAGCACGATGATCCCCCCAGCCGTTATAGCTGGCATTCGCAACCGGATTACGCTACCTATCGTAGCTCCCCAAATGCATCACGATGCTGGGTGGGCACCGGTCCCATACACTGGCCGAAATTTCATGAGAAAATTTCTTCCCCCAAGAGGACTCGAACCAGCGCGCATTCCGTAACGCGAGTCCTAGGCAGGATGCCTTAGACCGCGACACCACGGCGCGGGACGGAGTTCGATGATACTGGCGTAAAATACAAACAAATCACTTTACTAGGTATAGGAGGGAAGGAAAGTAGTTCATCCATTTATGTAAACTAGGAAATATCACGCTTTTAAGTTTGATAATTTTCATTAGGTTTTTGTTTAATCATAATACAGTACAGTATTAACAATGAGTGTTTTTACTCACGAACTGAGCTATCCATGCGGACGTGTTCATTATGCAGTGTACAGTATACTGTGTACAGCACATTAGCGTACAATATAGAGAATGAAGTTAAATTGAAAAATAATCATAATATGGATATCTGAACACATTTTTGAAAATGGTGGTCGTTCATTTCGATACAGGCTTCAGTTCTAATGTGTGTAATTCCAATTACCAGTTTCGTCCTTCCTACCAATAACTCATGTTTAAATAATTCTGTACTTACTCTATAAAAGAGTACCTTACGCACTGTAAATTCAATCTTCACTTCTGCCCGATCCGAAAAGATAAAATTTCTCAGACATGCTATCTACTGTCCGTCCAAGTGGTTATGTCGTAGGGTGTAGAAAGGGGGAAAATCACGTGACAGTTAATTACTTAACGAGGCTCTTTTATTTAAGTTATTTTAAACAGTTGTATGGGTATAATATTACGTAGACGTCCAATTCCTAACAGAAATTAATGTTCTCAGAAAAGAGCTAAGACAGCCCAGCTACTAGCCTTTACAAAGGGACGAATAGAAGCAGGTGGGGGAAACCGGGATGCGATGTAGACAAATGGACGACGGTACCTGTGCGAAAATGATTCAATATTGAAAGCTCTTTCGTCACTGAAAATATTTTTGGAAGGTACTGTTTACAATGACCGTAAGGCTACTGTGACTCTATATGCGGTCTTGGATCTGGTGGAGGACGGTTGAACTTCATTAGTAGAAGGGGTGGGAGTGAAGTACATTCAAAAACTCAGGCACAATAAAAATTGAAGTAAAAATAAAATGATGTCCCTGTATTTTGTTTCCATAAAAATATTCCTTTATAAATACAAGATTTGACGCGTCTGAGCTTTTTTTCCAAAATTCTCTCATTCAATTTTAATTGTAACAAATCCGTTACATTTGCAATATTCGTAAGCATGGTCGTGTTTTCCCGTCTTTCTAAACTCTGTCTTGGTTAAGGCTAAGCGATCGACGAGCCTTGCATTCTCTTGTTCTCTTATTTCAAATTCTGAGCACCGCTACCCCAATCTATTTGGCTTCTCGTTTTCAAAATTAATCCGCATATCATCAGCTAAGTAACAGGTCTCATCATGACAATTTACTCATTATACCTCACCACAAGACATCTTTATATTCTTCATCCTATACAGTTTCAGTTGCTAGAAATTGGAACTCGCTTCCGAGTTATGTAAGGGGTTGTTGCACAATAACTTCATTTAGGTCAAAATTACATAAATTCTTACTTAAGGGGTTAGGTACAGCTTACAGCAGTAAACGTTTTGGAAATATTCAACAGTTTTTTCCTCCATTACTGCACCTTGTACAATAATGATAATTGGTATGTGTAAAACACTGCCCTGCTATATGAAAAAAATATATATTTTTACGATTTAAAAAAAAGTTTATATACTTGTTTCAAAAATTCAAAATGTTGGCAGTTCACTGTGCAGTGATGAAGCGTTTCCCTCATAACTCATAAAATTATTAACTTTTCCATGTTCTCTCTCATTCATTTTATTCCTGAAACTCATATTTACAATATCATGCTCTTTCAACTACATTACTTAATAAATAATATTTTTTTTTTATTTTGTGTTAGAAGAAAATACTGATATTTATTTATTTCATTGGGTTATTTTACGATGCTGTATCAACATCTAGGTTATTTAGCGTTTGAATTAAATGAAGGTGATAATGCCGCTGAAATGAGTCCGAGATCCAGCACCGAAAGTTACCCAGCATTTGCTCGTATTCGGTTGACAGAAAACCCAGGAAAAATCCTCAACCATGTAACTTACCCCAAACGGGATTCGAACCCGAACCACCTCGTTTCGCGGCCAAACGCGCTGACCGTTACTCCACAGGTGTGGACTACTGATATTTGACTATTTTTTAATGAATTTATTTTTTATCAGACAATCTATGAAAGGTAGAGAAGTGATCTTGCATCATATTGCAGATATGACATGCATAAATACACACAAAAAATATCATCACGGAATGTTGGATAGTTTTTTTAGTTATGTGGGTAACGCTTCGTTACTGCACAGTGAACTGAATTTTGAAAAAAAAAAATTGTAAATAATTCTTTTAATTGCAAAAATATATATTTTTTTTTTTCATAAAGCAGAAGGACAGTGTTTTACACATACGAATTTTCATTATTGTATAAGATACAGTAATGGAGGAAAAAAATGTTGAATATTTCTAAAATTTTACTGCTGTAAGCTGTACCTAATCCCTTAACAGATTAATGACTGATTAATATTTGTTACTTATAATGAAACTAACACCTGTCGATTCTTATTATTACCATTAATTTATCTAAATAGAACAGAAAACCTCTAATGGCAAAATTTCATTACATATTATTTTCGTTATATCAATATACTTCAGATTTATATTTTGCTCTCTATAACTTACTTACTTGCTTGCTTGCTTGCTTGCTTACTTACTTACTTACTTACTTACTTACTTACTTACTTACTGACTTTTAGGAAACCCGGAGGTTCATTGCCGCCCTCACATAAGCCCGCCATTGATCCCTATCCTGAGCAAGATTAAACCAGTCTCTATCATCATATCCCACCTCCCTGAAATCCATTTTAATATTATCTTCCCATCTACGTCTCGGCCTCCCCAAAGATCTTTTTCCCTCCGGCCTCCCAACTAACACTCTATATGCATTTCTGGATTCGCCTATACGTGCTACATGTCCTGCCCATCTCAAACGTCTGGATTTAATGTTCCTAATTATGTCAGGTGAAGAATACAATGCGTGCAGTTCTGCGTTGTGTAACTTTCTCCATTCTCCTGTAACTTTATCCCTCTTAGCCCCAAATATTTTCCTAAGCACCTTATTCTCAAACACCCTTAACCTATGTTCCTCTCTTAAAGTGAGAGTCCAAGTTTCACAACCACAAAGAACAACCGGTAATATAACTGTTTTATAAAATCTAACTTTAAGATTCTCTATAACATAGTTCTAGTAAATTTATATTATATTATTTATCATCGTTTTAACGAACTAGCTACCTCAACTTAATTATAATTCTTCACATATTACATACAGACTGAATTGAATTATATTAGCTCATAAATTAAGTTATTACTTTTTTCTTATAGGTTTTAACTCAATTTAAATAAACATGTACTAGTCGTTAAAACTTAACTGAAGAATATTGTAAATATCCATAATTTGAATATGTCTGTCACTATTGTATTTATTAAGGCTGGTTGAGTGGAAGAGAAGGTCTTATGGCCTTAACTTTGCCAGCTAAAATGAAACATTCTATTCTATTACTTCTGAGATGTGTTGTATGGAACACTCTGTATAATAAGATATAGGATATTCAAACAGAAATAGGACGAACAACTAATAGACTACAAATAAACAACGAAAAATAAAGGCAAAAACAACTAATAACAGTGGAAGAAACAAGTATAATCAAGAAGGGAACAAATAGGATAAAAACAAATAAATAGTGATACTCATTAACTTCAGTGGCAGTTAACCAGTGAGCTATAGGCTGGAAACGGAACTGTATTCACATGACGAGTTCGTCCGCCTCAGGCCTCGTGGATGCTTAGCTCTGCCCTTGCTTATGACGCATAGTATGAAAGTATCCACACATTCCTGTCTTCGTAGTGGACGACCATGCAACAAAACGACTTTTAAATATTTAAAATTCAACATTCACTGTTCCTTCAACAACTCGTTTTATCATTTATTCATCATTAAGCGTTTTACCGAGTACGTCAAACAGGAAGTGGAATGGCCATTGCTTATGTTACCATTAGATTTTCTGTAATTATATATTCTGTTTCTATATGTGTAGCTATAAGAAAAGCTAAAATATCGGCGAATCACAGCAAAGGCATCATTATTCTGAAGTTTTAAGTTACATATTTTTACATATTTTCGTGCACAATAAATATTTTGGCATATATTAGGCTACAAATATTCAAATATTTCCAACACACAAAAAAGAAATAATTGCAATTATTAAAAACCTAAAGTCAAAAAACTCCTCAGGGTATGATGAAATAAGAAGCAAAATACTAAACGCGAGTTCACATATTATAGCTCGACCATTATAGTACATTATGCAACGAGCCTATAATGATAGTAATTAAGACGCAAGTATGTTTGTTTATGAAACGAGCGCAAGCGAGTTTCATAATATTCATACGAGCGTCTTAATTACCATTATAGGCAAGTTTCATACGACTTTTTATGCTCGGCCATATTTCTAACTCTAAATTATTCAGAAGTATACATTTTATTTGTATCTGACAGAAGATCGGAAGTGACCTTGTTCATAGCTCTTGAATTGTGAGATGTGCGCAGACGCGAAAGTATTGATTTTTTCCGAGGAACAATAATGTCATTGACCTTGATGTAATACAGAGAATGTATAACCTGGAAATTGATTTAGAATTGAAAAACGAGATGACAAATTGAATTTATTTGAATATTATTTACAATTAACCCTAATTATTATAGTAACAGAACATAACCTTCTGCGACAGTATTGGATTTCCAGCCTCCGTGACGTTTCCCTCGTCTTTCGATTGCATATCCGAGAATAATCGAAAACCTGAACTTTAATGAATAGGTGTACTTTAATGACATGCATTAAAGGACTGCTACCAGGTGTATAATTACTACATTTCGGCATGGTCGAGCATAAAGTTATTTATGTAACTATTCAATGTTTAATGGTATATTCTCCGAAAGATTAAATTATTCAGTGGTTATTCCTATCTTCAAAAAGGGTGAAACAACGTCTCCAGAAAATTACAGGCCCATATCACTTCTACTAGTCTTCTCCAAAATCTTTGAAAAAGTAATGTATAAAAGATTATATCATCATCTAGAAAGATACAGCATTTTAGTCCCAGAACAATTTGGATTTAGGAAAAATAAAGGCACGGAAAATGCAACATTTAGTTTAACTGACAAAATTCTGGAGGCAGTTAATAAAAAATTACAAGTTGGAGAGATTTTCTGTGATTTGTCCAAAGCATTTGACTGTATAAATCATAAAATGCTGCTAGATAAATTAGATTATTATGGAATTAAAGGTGTTGCACACCAATGGTTTTACTTATATCTCATAGATAGCAAACAGAAAGTCGAAACTATGAAATCTGCCTAGGCATGGGGAACTATTAATAGTGGAATTCCTCAAGGATCAATATTAGATCCCCTACGTTTTCTAGTGTTCATAAATGATCTTTCCCCCTAATAAAAGATGTAGGTCCTCCCATATTATTTACAGATGACACAAGTATAGTAATTACAGCCAATAACTCCAACACATTCCAATCTTCAACAGAGGAAATTCTCTTCAAAATATGTGACTGGTTCTCAGACAATAAATTAGTATTAAATTGTAACAAAACTAACAGAATTCAATTTAAATCGTGTCCAAATTCAACCTCGAAAATTTCTAGCGTAATAATTAACAATAGATCCTTATTAGAAACAACAACCAAATTTCTTGGCTTAAAAATCGATAATGTGTTAAATTGGAAAAATCATATTAAAGAAATTACCCCCAAACTAAATTCACCATGTTTTGCTATCAGATCTATGCAAAAAATTGTACATACCATTACCTTAAAACAATGTACTTTGCATACTTTCACTAGGTAATGAGTTTTGGAATAATATTCTGGGGAAATTCCACAGATAGTAAAAGTATATTCCTATTGCAAAAAAAGTAATTAGAATAATAGTAGATGCCAAATCTAGGGAATCTTGTAGGACTATTTTCAAAAAACTACAAATGATGCCCATGGCTTGTCAATATATCTTTTCATTAATAATCTTCCTCTTATATAATCGTGAAAACTTTGTAACTAATTCAACAGTTCATAGCATAAATACACGTCAAAAAATGACTTTCATACTCCATCGTCAAGTCTATCGTGCTATCAAAAAGGAGTGCATTATATGGCAGTTAAAAATTTTAATAGCCTCCCTATCGCCATAAAAAATGAAACTCAAAACATAAGATTATTTAGGGCCAAATTAAAGAAGTAACTAATTTCTCACGCCTTCTATTCTGTAGGTGAATTCGTGACATTCAATAACGCTTCATGAAATTGATACTAAAACTTTGTGTTGTACTAGTACACTATATTGTAAATCTCGTCTGTATATATTTCATCTAGACTGTGACTATAAATTAAGACTTTATAACATTATTAAGGTTTTTGACTGTTCCATATTCTAGCTGTATGAATACCATGGAATGTTAATAAATACGGTACAATACAATACAATACATATGTTAAAAAACTATGTTAGATTATATATTACGATGTACCGAAGTACATTGATATTTCACTGCAGAAATTCTGCGTCATCATATGATGGTGGAAGAGTGGAACAGAGAAAAATTATCTCCGGCACCGAGATTTGAACCCGGGTTTTCAGCTCTACGTGCTGACGCTTTATCCCTTAAGCCACACCGAATTCTCATCCCGGTGTCGAATCCAATCCTCTCAGTTTAAGTTCCACCGCTTGGGTTCCCTCTATTGGCCTACCCTCGTGCACTGCGTCATAGATGTATGACAGTGGCACAATGTCCACACATGTGCAGAGGTGCACTCGTTATGAGTGACTAAGTTGCCGGCATCCGACGGAATGAGCGCTTCTTAAATCACTAAGTGATTATTTTTCGCATATCATATATTACGATGTACCGAAATGCATATGATATTTCAGTGCAGAAATACTGCATCATATTCCGTCGGAATTACCAGAATTGCATAAAAATACCTTTTCCAAAGCCTCCTTAGTACTGTACCATGTTACAAAATATCTGTAGATGCAGTAACTAATGTTTGTGTCATTATTACAAAATATATATATATATATAAAATTTGAACTGGTAATGGAAATTACGGGAAAACGACTGAATGGATTTTAATAAATGAATCCTCATTTTGAAGCTTGGGACCCAAAGTTTTTTCAGAAAAATAGTAGTTTTTAGTGAAATGTTAATTTTTCAACATAATGTTCCTATTTTCTAAAATCCATCTGTCGTCACTAACTAATTGCATTTCAGAGTAAAACAAAACACACACTACAGTAAACAATATTACACGAAGGCCATGATATGCAAGAATGCTGACATATTTAGAGCACAAATTAAATTGGTTATTAAAAACTTCAACACTTACTAAAAATAATTTACATGTCTGATTCTGTGGTGTGTAATGTTCTGAGAACAGCTGTGTACTGGATATTAAAAATTACAAAACTTGAGGTGGTTTGATGACATTATCATCATTAGAAATGCCATGCTGTGACTATTTTTCATTAATTATACATATTAATGCTATATTCAGGATATGAAAGTGAAATGTTTTGGGGTTATATAGCCTAAGTAGATGTAGAGAATATCTTAAATTAGATCTTCATTTCTATAATTTACTGAGTGGCGGCTATATAGTATATGTAGTATATGTTATTGAAAACTATAAAACTTACGTAAGATAATAATATTGTTATTGAAAATCAAATATTTTTATAGTTATTAATCAAGTGATGTTGGGTACTTTTCATATATTTAATGGCGGTGTGATGTAGAATTTATATGCGTGATTCTCTTCAGTATTGGCTAGAGAGAGCGCAAAAATTAGAGTTCCTAACGAAAGACCAAAAGGTATTACTTACTGATAAAATAAGAGGCCTACAAGATTTTGTAGTCTCCCTGTCATTTCAGCAAGATCTCTTAGCAGGATAAAATGATTTTACCCTCTACATTTCAAGGTAGTTTACGAAACATGCAGCAGCTGTACCAAGATGCTATGTCTATTGTTCGAAAGCGTAGCAAACCTGACATTTTTTTTTAACTTTCGTCTACAATCCGCAATGACGTGAAATAGCTATTGCTTTACTCTCACATGAAAAACCGACTGATCGTCCTGACATTGTTACTTGCGTTTTCGCGTTCAAACTAAAAAACGCAAGGTGTATAGGTTGCAGAAAAAGTATTTGGCATAAAAATACCATTCAGAGAGAGTATTTTTCATTATTATGGAATCAAATAAATTTCAGAATGTCTGGTATTCTTCATTGAAAATAAATCTGAAAAATGTTTATTTGAACGTCTAATGGACTTAGTTTGCAGCATTTGCTGCACAAGGCACTAGTATAACTTGAAAACTATTAGAGATATCGCAAAGTGGATTGCACCATTGTTTTTCTCAGAAAATTTCACATGATTTTGACGACCTAAATGACCTTCTTTTCATTTAAAATTTCAAAGTTGCATTCAAAATGGCGGCTTTAGAGATAGCTGAGGGCTAGAATCGAATGAGTCACTGGTAGAGCGTTTGGGTTTACAAATACTGGTAACACCTATGATGATCGAAAATCAAGCATATGGAAGATATTTACATGGTTCCAGACTCTTGATTCACTCTGTAGTGTTAGAAGTGACCAGAAAATCACAACTCAAACTCGTAATTTAGCGACAACAAGATTAATTATGGTACAAATGCGTAAATTGTAACGAATCGTGGTGAGAAATGTGCGTCCACGGGTTTGCGTGTTTTATGTGACGAATTCATCCAATTTGTGTTGGAGTGATGTGGCTGTAATATCAAGTATTTACAGAAAGTCGCCTTCAGGAATTCTGTTGCGTCTCTTGAATTGGAATACACTGCAATCGCCATGCAGTCAAGGTTTACTTGGTCAAGGACGCCATTCTCGTATTTCAACTCTCATTTCATTCAATAGCTGAAGGTTAATGAATACCTAACAAGCTTAACATTATCACAGACTATTTATTGGTAAGTAGTACACAAACGAAGAGTGCAGAGGAAAAACTGGGTAAGTCCATAATTATCGATTTTCTGCTTTGCATATCATATAATAGCTCACGTTAGATAGATTTGTGTACTTTAACTATACAGAATAACAACCTCATTATTCCAAATAAATTTGAAGAATGATAACCCAAAGATAATACAATATAGGCTAATGTGTCTTCAAACTTTAACTTGCTCTCCTATAATAGAACAGAGTGTTAAAAAAAAGTATTCAATATTTTGTGAGGTGATAGTATGCATTAAAACAAGGAAAAAATGTCTAATAAACATGTGTCCTATAACATATACTTTCTGAGATCTGAACACTTGTTCATAGGAGGTGCTCAATGTGACGTCCATTTATGGCAATGCATTTTTTTTTTGCCCTACAATACAGCAGGCTACTAGATAACCATACCGTAGTTGACACCCCTGGCATGGAATAATGATACGTCGCAAGGAATACTGTTCTTGCCCCAGCAATTAAAACTTACCCTAGTACAAACTCTAGTAATGCCGCACTTCGATTATTGTGACGTTTTGTTAAGTGATCTAAGTTCTGAACTGTCAGTCAAGTTACAGCGAGCTCAGAATATGTGCGTCAGATACGTGTGCAACATCCGACGATATGACCACATATCACCGTCCTTCGCAAGTCTTTCGTGGCTCCGACTTAAAGAACGCAGAACTTCACATTCTTTGTCTTTACTCTTTCGAATTCTGCACACCTTAACACCAAATTACCTTTGGTCTCGTTTCTCTTATCTATACTCTAACCACGACGTAAATACCAGATCACTTATCTGTGGCACGCTAAGTATACCTCTTCATAGAACATCTTGTTATTCATAATCTTTTACAGTATCCACCTCGCGACAATGGAATTCCTTGTCACAAAGTATTAGGGGCTGCAAGACAACAAACACCTTTAAGAACAGCTTAAAAAATAACCTTATTACCATTTCACTCCAATCATATTGATTTAAACTATCACTGACTACATTGTTACTTCTTTCTTTTAGACATCATCCTGATTGTGCTGTACTTTCAAAATTGTCTCATAATAATCTCTTTCTATTATCTAATATTATTTGAAATATATTAACAACATTCTATGTATTTTAGCTTAATTCTGCTACACAGTTTATTTCAGTGTTTAATTAATAGTTCATAGTATTTTGTTGTTTAATTCGTAAATAACTCTTGTATACCTGTAACTCTCATCTAAATCAAATTGTTGAATTCTTTGTAAGTTCATGCATATGTATAATTATACTCTTTTTGCTGGTTGAGTGGAAGAGAAGGCCTTACGGCCTTAACTCCGCCAGCTAAAATAAATCATTATTATTATTATTATTATTATTATTATTATTATTATTATTATTATTATTATTATTATTATTAAAACAAAAGTCTGGTTGCGGATATGAGCGGGGTTCAGCAGAGATGGTGTTGTGAATTTTCGTAATCAGCATGTGTGGGCTGATGAAAATCCCCATGCAGGTGAAGAAACAAGGCATCAGCACCGATTCTCAATCAATTTATGGGCAGACGTTCTTGGCGATAGATTAAGGGCATACGTGCTACCACAGAGATTAACTTGGGGCTCGTTATGAGGACTTTCTTATTAACGTATTGCCTACCTTACTAGAGTATGTGCCATATCAGCAAAGATTACAGATGTGGTTCATGCATGATGGCACACCAGCACATTTTTTCCGCAATGAGCGTGAACACCTGACGCTGACATTTCAGGACCGCTGGATTGATTGGGGAGACCCACACCTTGGTCTGCTCGTTCCTCAAATCTAAATTCCATAGACGTTTGGTTATCAAGAACAGCCAGGTCAATTTCAAAGAGTCCGTGAGCCCTTACGCAGAAGGGCAAAGGAACTGTCATAAATGGACGTCACATTGAACACCTCTTGCGAACTAGTGATCAGATCTGAGAAAGTATGTATTGTAAGACCCATGTTTATTTGTATTTTTTTTCTTGTTTTGATGCATACTATCACCTCCCAAAATATTGGATACTTTATGTAACACCCTGTATATTACGATACAAGGTTCGGAAGTGTTTTTTACAAAATCGAGAAAAAAGTTTGAAAAACGAGCACATCACAGTATTTTTTTGCACAATAGTCAGGGTTCCTATTTAAGATCTCTGATGGGGGAAGGGATAGAATTCTAGATATAGAATAGCATACATAAAATTATTATTATTATTATCATCCTCAACGCTTGGTCGCACTGAGTTGCTTGTCTTGCATCTTAATTATAATAATAATTATATGTATGAGCAGGCTTAAGATAAGATGTCTAATTCCTAAGTTATTGATTGTTGTCAGCTTGCCGGTGATGGTAATACATCAATATAATTTCATTTGATTACTTTATACTTTATAAAGTAAACTCATATTAAAACAATAAGACACCGGCGTAGCTCAGTCGGTTAAGGTGCTTGCCTGCCGTTTCGAAGTTGCTCTCGGGTGCAGGTCCGATCCCCGCTTGAGCTGATTACCTGGTTGGGTTTTTTCCGAGTTTTTCCACAACCGAAAGACGAATGTCAGGTAATCTATGGCGAATTCTCGGCCTCATCTCGCCAAATATTATTTCATTATCACCACTTCCATTGACGATAAAAAAATGTTATGTTTTATTTAACGACGCTCAAAACTGCAGAGGTTATATCAGCGTCGCCGGATGTGCCGGAATTTTGTCCCGCAGGAGTTCTTTTACATGTCAGTAAATCTACTGACATGAGCCTGTCGCATTTAAGCACACTTAAATGCCATCGACCTGGCCCGGGATCGAACCCGCAACCTTGGGCATAGAAGGCCAGCGCTATACCAACTCGCCAACCAGGTCGACTTGACGCTAAATAACCTAGTAGTTGATAGAGCGTCATTAAATAACCGAGTAAAAAAAGAAAGAATAAAGTTATATTTTGTGAGGGGGACATAAGTTATCCCTGGCAGGGATGTTAATAAGAATTTATGACGGGGGGATAACTTTCCTGACAATAGTATATTTTGAAAATACAATTATTTTTAATCTTAATATACAGTTTGTTCATTATTTGTTGGGGCACTTATTCCAACGAACACGATTTTTCTGGAAAGAGAGGAGAATATGTTACTGATCAGTCATCGTCATCGTCATCGTCATCGTCATCGTCTCAAATATTTTTTTTTCATAGCGAAAAAAAAACGGTACGTACTTTTGCATTAAGTTAATAATTGTAAAAATTCTGGCAGGAGAAACGGGAAAATTCTGCAAGAATCTTTCCCAGCAATTCCCTGCCTATTATAAATTCTACTTGTGGTCTTGGAGAAATTCCAACCCGGGTCGGCTATTTGAATATCCCACATCGACTCTTGCGTCTGGATCCAAGAGAGTGAAATGTCTTCCTTGTGAAACCAGTCGCCAGTTTTGAGTTAAAAGGTCGCAGGGACGTCGCAGTTAACGCATGTAGCGATCGTATCTCGCAATTTGTACAAATAATTCTCTCTCCCATCCTCGCTGCTTCACCTTGGAGAGGACGCTGTATTTAATAAACATGAAATAATGCAAGACAACTTGGGAACCGGTCCGGGCATGCATTACGTCTTCTTTTGCAATATCCTCTCAAACAGGAAATCTCCTAGGTTGCTGTTGCCATAGCGACGTCATGTTGGTCTTACTCCACATCCCCAGCCTCGTGATAAATAAACAACACACAATCGAGATCCCACTTACAGATGAAAACAACACGTACCATGCTTCTTCGTTTCAATTGATTTCAACATCAGTTGTCCATCTATTACTCAGTCTGTATACATTACTTCGTGAGGTCTTTAGTAGCGCCAGATACAGGGGGGGATTTTTCTCTGTAGGAAGAGAAGTGATTATATAATGGCAGGAATTTTTTAAAAGAGCGAGATGGACGGAGAACTGTCCTTCTTCTAAATAGGTACGGAACGGAAACAGAAATTAACCGTCAGTAAAATTGTAACCCCTTTGTTTCATTATTCCACTTGTTCTCCTTGTATACAACTTCTCTTTTCATTTCCCATTCTCTAGTACTTGGATCTCTCTTTTTCCCCTTGCATTCCTCTTGTTCTCCTTGTATTCCCCTTATTCTCCTTGTAACTCTTGTTCAGCGTCTATTCCCCTTGTTCTCCTTATTGTCCATGTATTTCCCTTGTTTTCCTTGTGTTCCCCTTATTGCCATTGTATTCAAAATGTTCTCCAATTATTATCCTTGTTCCACTTCTATTCCCCTTATTGTCTATGCATTGCCCTTGCTCTCCATTTATTTCCCTTGCCCTCCTCGTATTTCCCTTATTGTCATGCATTCCCCTTGTTCTTCTTCCAATCCCCTTATTTTCCATGTATTGCCCTTGTTCCCCTTCAATTCCCAATGTTCATAAGGTATTTCCCCTATTTTCCTCAACTTCCCCCTATTCTCCTCGTCTCTCCCTCTTCTCCCCATCTTATCCCTGTTCACGTTTTCCCCCTGTTCTCCGCGTCTCCCCCAGTTCTCCTCGTCTTCCCCTGTCCTCGTCTTCCCCTGTTCTCCTCGTCTCCCCCAGTTCTCCTCGTCTTCCCCCTGTTCTCCTCGTCTTCCCCCTGTCCTCCTTGCCTTCCCCTGATCTCCTCGTCTTCCCCCTGTCCTCCTCGTCTCCCCCAGTTCTCATGGTCTTCCCCCTGTCCTCCTCGTCTTCCCCCTGTCCTCCTCGTCTTCCCCCTGTCCTCCTCGTCTCCCCCAGTTCTCCTCGTCTTCCCCTGTTCTCCTCGTCTTCCTCCTGTCCTCCTCGTCTTCCCCTGTTCTCCTCGTCTTCCCCCTGTCCTCCTCGTCTTCCCCTGTTTTCCTCGTCTTCCCCCTATTCTCATCGTCTTCCCCTGTTCTCCCCATCTTTCCCATGTTCACGTTTGCTCCCTGTTCTCCTCGTCTTCCCCTGTTTTCCTCGTCTTCCCCCTATTCTCATCGTCTTCCCCTGTTCTCCCCATCTTTCCCATGTTCACGTTTGCCCCCTATTCTCCTCGTCTTCCCCTGTTCTCCTCATCTTTCCCTGTTCTCCTCGTCTTCCCCCTGTTCTCCTCGTCCCCCCCTGTCCCCTTCGTCTTCCCCTGTTCTCGTCTTCCCCCTGTCCTCCTCGTCTTCCCCCTGTCCTCCTCGTCTTCCCCCTGTCCTCCTCGTCTTCCCCTGTCCTCCTCGTCTCCCCCAGTTCTCCTCGTCTTCCCCCCGTCCTCCTCGTCTCCCCCAGTTCTCCTCGTCTTCCCCCTGTCCTCCTCGTCTTCCCCTGTCCTCCTCGTCTTCACCTGTTTTCTTCGTCTTCCCCCTATTCTCATCGTTTTCCCCTGTTCTCCCCATCTTTCCCATGTTCACGTTTGCCCCCTGTTTTCCTCGTCTTCCCCTGTCCTCGTCGTCTTCCCCCTGTTCTCCTCGTCTTCCCCTGTTCTCCTTGTCTTCCTCCTGTTTTCCTCGTCTTCCCCCTATTCTCCTCCTCTTCCCCTGTTCTCCTCGTCTTCCCCTGTTCTCCTCGTCTTCCCCCTGTTCTCTTCGTCTTCCCCCTGTTCTCCTCGTTTTTCCTCTGTTCTCCTCGTCTTCCCCCTGTTGTCCACGTATTCCCCATGTTCACGTTTTCCCCCTGTTCTCCTCGTCTTCCCCTTGTTCTCCTCGTCTTCCCCCTGTTCTCCTCGTTTTTCCCCAGTTCTCCTTGTCTTCCCCCTGTTTTCCTCGTCTTCGCCCTATTCTCCTCGTCTTCCCCTGTTCTCCTCGTCTTCCCCCTGTTCTCCTCGTCTTCCCCTGTTCTCCTCGTCTTCCCCCTGATCTCCTCGTTTTTCCCCTGTTCTCCTCGTCTTCCCCCTGTTCTCCTCGTCTTCCCCCTGTTCTCCTCGTCTTCCCCTGTTCTCTTCGTCTTCCCCCTGTCCTCCTCGTTTTTCCTCTGTTCTCCTCGTCTTCCCCCTGTTCTCCACGTATTCCCCATGTTCACGTTTTCCCCCTGTTCTCCTCGTCTTCCCCTTGTTCTCCTCGTCTTCCCCCTGTTCTCCTCGTCTTCCCCCTGTTCTCCTCGTTTTCCCCAGTTCTCCTTGTCTTCCCCCTGTTTTCCTCGTCTTCCCCCTATTCTCCTCGTCTTCCCCTGTTCTCCTCGTCTTCCCCCTGTTCTCCTCGTCTTCCCCCTGTTCTCCTCGTCTTCCCCCTGTTCTCATCGTCTTCCCCTTGTTCTCCTCGTCTTCCCCCTGTTCTCTTCGTCTTCCCCCTGTTCTCCTCGTCTTCCCCCTGTTCTCCTCGTCTTCCCCCTGTTCTCCTCGTCTTCCCCTGTTCTCTTCGTCTTCCCCCTGTTCTCCTCGTTTTTCCTCTGTTCTCCTCGTCTTCCCCCTGTTCTCCACGTATTCCCCCTGTTCTCCTCGTCTTCCCCTTGTTCTCCTCGTCTTCCCCCTGTTCTCCTCGTTTTTCCTCTGTTCTCCTCGTCTTCCCCTTGTTCTCTTCGTCTTCCCCCTGTTCTCCTCGTTTTTCCTCTGTTCTCCTCGTATTCCTCTGTTTTCCTCGTTCTCCGCGTTCTCCCGTCTTCCCCCTATTCTACTCGCCTTTCCCCTGTTCACGTTTTCCCTCTGTTCTCGTCTTCCTCCTGTTCTCCCCATCTTCCCCCTGTTCTCCTCGTCTTCCCCCTGTTCTCCTCGTTTTTCCTCTGTTCTCCTCGTCTTCCCCCTGTTCTCCACGTATTCTCCATGTTCACGTTTTCCCCCTGTTCTCCTCGTCTTCCCCTTGTTCTCCTCGTTTTCCCCCTGTTCTACACGTATTCCTCTGTTTTCCTCGTCTTCCCCCTGTTCTACACGTATTCTCCATGTTCACGTTTTCCCCCTGTTCTCCTCGTCTTCCCCTTGTTCTCCTCGTCTTCCCCCTGTTCTCCTCGTTTTTCCTCTGTTCTCCTCGTCTTCCCCCTGTTCTCCTCGTTTTTCCTCTGTTCTCCTCGTCTTCCCCTGTTCTCCTCGTCTTCCCCCTGTTCTCCTCGTCTTCCCCCTGTTCTCCTCGTCTTCCCCCTGTTCTCTTCGTCTTCCCCCTGTTCTCCTCGTCTTCCCCCTGTTCTTCTCGTTTTTCCTCTGTTCTCCTCGTCTTCCCCCTGTTCTCCTCGTCTTCCCTCTCTTCTCCTCGTTTTTCCTCTGTTCTCCTCGTTTTCCCCCTGTTCTCTTCATCTTCCCCCTGTTCTCTTCGTCTTCCCCCTGTTCTCTTTGTCTTCCCCCTGTTCTCTTCGTCTTCTCCCTGTTCTCTTCGTCTTCTCCCTGTTCTCCTCGTCTTCCCCCTGTTCTCTTCGTCTTCCCCCTGTTCTCCTCGTCTTCCCCCTGTTCTCCACGTCTTACCCCTGTTCTCCTCGTCTTTCCTCTGTTCTCCTCGTCTTCCCCCTGTTCTCCACGTATTCTCCATGTTCACGTTTTCCCCCTGTTCTCCTCGTCTTCCCCCTGTTCTCCTCGTCTTCCCCTCGTTCTCCTCGTCTTCCCCTGTTGTCCTCGTTTTTCCTCTGTTCTCCTCGTCTTCCCCCTGTTCTCCACGTATTCTCCATGTTCACGTTTTCCCCCTGTTCTCCTCGTCTTCCCCTTGTTCTCCTCGTCTTCTCCCTGTTCTCCTCATTTTTCCTCTGTTCTCCTCGTCTTCCCCCTGTTCTCCACGTATTCTCCATGTTCACGTTTTCCCCCTGTTCTCCTCGTCTTCCTCCTGTTCTACACGTATTCCTCTGTTTTCCTCGTTCTCGTTCCCCCGTCTTCCCCCTATTCTACTCGTCTTTCCCCTGTTCACGTTTTCCCCCTGTTCTCGTCTTCCTCCTGTTCTCCCCATCTTTCCCTGTTCTCCTCGTATTCCTCCTTTGAGATTCACATTCGGAAAGTCCTGTGGCCAATCTGACTGGGATTTTTCATGGTTTTCCTCAGTTACAAAGATAAATGCCGGATCTAAAATTTACATGCCTCCTCAATCACCAGTAGCATGAACATTATTATTATCATTATTATTGTTATTATTATTATTATTATTATTATTATTATTATTATTATTATTATTATTATTATTATTATTATTACTGTGTTACTCATTATCAACAAATATTTCACAACGAAAAATAATTATTCGTCCTCTCAAAGTGACACATGGCTTCCCAGTGATTCATCTTAACACAATATGTACTGTACATTGGCAACTCATCCTATTATTTTACAGGGTGTGGAGATGGCGGTGTGGACCCAGAAATTCGAAAAAATAATAAATAAATAAATAAATAAATAAATAAATAAATAAATAAATAAATAAATAAATAAATAAATAAATAAAACGGCAGATTGCAGTGAAATAAGACAAAATCCAAGAGAACTCTGGAGATAGGGGAAGTTGGCAACCCTGAAGCATTTTTCTTTTTTGCAAATCTTAGCAATCTTTGTTTCAATATTTTGATCACGGCAGCATATTTTACTGAATGCATGTAATTCCATCTTTTGACTTATTATTGGTTTTATTATCTTTCTCGAATGTTGTAACAAATTATGTCTATAATAAAGAGCTTTAAATATTTCATAAAAGCTTGTCGAGCTTGGGGCTCTGACTTACCCTACAGGTCAGGGATTGCCCTAGGCAGGACTTCTTACGTCAATGGACAAAAACGCACGAGCTGAGCTGTTTCCTGAAGAGCATCAGCCTCGCTCTTCAACTGTTTCGGAATTAATTAAATGCTCGCCCGGCTGCACTGGAGCGTGAGTCTGTCACCCATAGCAACCGGTCGCTCTTCGCTTTTTGCACTTATTAAAATAATCTCCACTCACGACCGCTCGCTGGCATTCCTTGTAGGCTACATGCGAGCGTTAGCAAAAAAACTCATTTATGGATTCGGAGTAGCTGCAGCGACAGGGTGTTCCTCAGGCTGGTTTTCTTCCTTATTTAGAGTGATTTTAAAAACTGCTGGGGTTACTCAAAGGCAGGCATTATGTAATGGAGCAGTCTCTACGATGCGTGGGAGCTGGTAGGTTCGACTCCTTCCAAGGGCATGCAAATTTATATGTAAATATGAGGCATTCAGATGCAAAACTCATTAACTGCGTTAACTAGAGAGACTTCCACGTCATGTACGTAAGAAATCATCTTTGAAAATTTGCACTCTAGTACAGTCTGTAAAATAAAAGTGACCTACAAACTTCACCGCGTTCTATATATGCCCTGGCAGCTTACGATGACTAAAGACTCGAGTTCTAAACCCGGTGATAGCGGAGTTGTACTGGGTGTTCATTTCAAAGTGTGTCATGACGTCACTGTTGTGACTCAGCGATTTGAAGCGAGTTTCAGCTTTTATGTCAGAGAAGTTGCCTATTAATCAAGGCGTTCAGTCTGAACTTGAGAACGTGTACGGTATAACTTGAACGTCGTAGCAACAGGTGGTGGTCTGTAAAGTCTGTGTGCTACCATAACCTCTTTCGAACTGTGTTTTGCGCGGGCAAGTCGTACGCAGGGTATTTGTTATCATCGGTTGCGTACGGCAACATTCCACAATACAAATCAAATGCTCCGTGTCCATGTTGACCGTCGAAGTTAATGTCAACAAATACGTAAGTAATCGTCTTAACCCTCTCCCCATATACCGACAGTAAGAAAAAAACTCACCTCAGTACGTGTTTCCAAATAGTTCACATTCCTGCCACTACCGTCGTTACCGTACGTATCGGTAAGTACTCTTCAGAATGAACGCCGTACTTGCTAGGCAACTTCTCTGTCACTTAGGTACTACACCTTTGCGGAAGTGTAGGAAGATTGAATTCTCTAAGCTCATCGGCTAGCCACATGACGGCATATAGCGAGCCATGACACACTTTGAACTGAACACGCAGTATTTTTGTTTGACAAATCCAAGTTCGTGACGTACAGAGCGGTCGATATAAACCTTTATAATTTTAAAGGGTTATAATTTCCCTCTGGAAGCTAGTATAAACTTGAAATTGAGTGCAATAATCTCAGTGACTCTAAGAGAATCTATATTCGTACCCCTACCATCCATTGTTGACTATTATGACTATTGTTGGTTTTCTGCGAAAGATACCTAGAGAAGAATAAAGAAGTATGTATAGTATTTGTGGACTTAGAAAAGGCCTTTGACAGAGTGGATTGGAACAAAGTGATGGACATCCTGAAGAAAATAAATGTGGATTGGAAAGACAGGAGACTGTTCGGTAACCTATAATATGAAACAACGAGCCAAAGTCAGGATAGGAAAAGAAATATCAGAAGGAAGTGAAATAGGGAGAGGAGTACGACAATGATGACCTTTATCATCTACTCTATTCAACATCTACTTGGAGGATTTGGTGAAGAACTGTTTTCAGGACATGGGAGGGGTGAAAGTAGGAGGAAAAACAATAAAGTGCATAAAATTTGCTGATGATATGGCGTTGTTAGCAGAAGAGGAAACGATACTAAAGAATATGCTGTTGGAGCTAAATGACAGCTGTGAGCAGTATGGAATGAAGATAAATATAAACAAGACGAAGACCATGGTTATAGGAAGAAAAATAAAGAAGCTAAACTTGCGAATTCTAAATGAGGGAGTAGAGCAAGTGGACAGCTTCAAATACTTGAGGTATACTATAAGCAGTAACATGAGCTGCTGCCAAGAAGTCAAAAGGAGGATAGCAATGGCCAAAGAAGGTTTTAATAGAAAAAGGAGCATCTTCTGCGGATCCTTGAAAAAGGACTGAGGAAGAGACTAGTGAAGTGCTTTGTGTGGAGTGTGACATTGTATGGGGCAGAAACATGGACATTATGACGAAATGAAGAGAAACATTTGAAATGTGGCTATGGAGAAGAATGGAGCATGTGAAGATGGATAGACAAAATAAGAAATGAAGCGCTGTTGGAAAGAGTGGGTGAAGAAAGAATGATGCTGAAACTTATCAGGAAGAGAAAAAGGAAATGGTTGGGTCACTGGCTGAGAAGAAACTGCCTACTGAAGGATGCACTGGAAGGAATGGTAAACGGGAGAAGAGTTTAGGGCAGAAGAAGATATCAGATGATAGACAATATTAAGATATGTGGATCATATGCGGAGACTAAGAGGAAGGCAGAAAATAGGAAATATCGGAGAATGTTAGGTTTATGTCTGCTCTAGAAAAGTGCATGCAGTACTTTGATGACTGGTTACATTGAATGGACAAATGCATAAGACTTAAGGGGGATATTTTAAGATTAAAGTGAAAGAAATAATTTGTTGTTATACATATCGGTTTGCATACACTTTCAATGTGACCCATAGCAGAGGTCGTAAAACTCAGATACTTACTTACTGGCTTTGAAGGAACCCGAAGGTTCATTGCCGCCCTCACATAAGCCCGCCATTGGTCCCTATCCTGAGCATTATCTGTCGAATACAAAATATCTGATCAATAGTCGATCTATTACGCCTAAAATCACACTGATGATCCCCAGTAATTTCATCGACATATGGAGTTAATCTTCTCAAAAGAATATTGGACAAAATTTTGTACGACGTCAACAAAAGTAATAGGCCTATTCCTCGAAAGTTACTACAGTTAGTCTTGTCCCCCTTCTTAAAGATAGGTACTATTATGGACTCCTTCCATTCCTCTGGTACAATTTTCTTTTCGCAACTAGCAAGTACAATTTTATAAATTTCGTTAGATAATGCGCTTCCACCCTCTTGTACAGGGACATCATTTTATTTTTACTAACATTTTTAATATTAACCTGGCTATACCGTTGGATCAACGCCGTTTGTTACCCCCTTCCACGACTGGAGTTCGATGATACTGGCGTAATATACAAACAAATCACTTTACTAGGTATAGGAGGGAAGAAAAGTAGTTCATCCATTTAGGTAAACTAGGAAATATCGCGCTTCTGAGTTGGATCATTTTCATTTGGTTTTTGTTTAATCAAAATACAGTACAGTATTAACAGTGAGTGTTTTTACTCACGAACTGAGCTGTCCATGTGGACGTATTCATTATGCAGTGTACAGTATATTATACTGTCTACAGCACATTAGCGTACAATATAGAGAATGAAGTTAAATTAAAAAATAATCATAATATGGATATTTAAACTCATTTTTTAAAATGGTGGCCGTTCATTTTGATGCAGACTTCAGTTCTAATGTGCATATTAACGCACTATAGACTACTGTACCTAATCCCAATTATCAGTTTCGTACTTCGTACTAGTAACTCATGTTGAAATATTTCTGTACCTACTCTATAAAAGAGTACCTTACGTACTGTAAATTCAATCTTCACTTCTGTCTGATCCGAAAAGATAAAATTACTCAGACATGCTACCTACTGTCCGTCCAAGTGGTTATGTCGTAGGGTCGTAGAAAGGGGGGAAATCAAGTGACAGTTAATTACTTAACGAGGCACTTTTATTTAAGTTATTTTAAACAGTTGTATAATATTACGTAGACGTCCAATTCCTAACAGAAATTAATGTTCTCAGAAAAGAGCTAAGACAGCTCATCCACTAGCTGGAGAATAAAAGCTGGTGGGGGAAACCGGGATACGACGTAGGCAAATGGACGACAGTACCTGTGCGAAAATGATTCAATATTGAAAGCTCTTTCGTCACTGGAAAACGCGAACATATTTTTGGAACGTACTGTTTACTATGACCGTAAGGCTACTATGACTGTATATGCAGTCTTGGATCTGTGTGGAAGACAGTTGAACTTCATTAGTAGAAGGGGTGGGAGTGAAGTACATTCAAAACCTCAGGTACAATAAAAATTGAAGTAAAAATAAAATGATGTCTCTGTATTAATTCTGCTGGAATTTGATCGATACCTGAAGACTTATACTTTTTCAAATTTTCCATCGCAATTTCGACTTCGGAAAGTGTGGGTTCGGGTATAAATGGCTCAGCAGTTTGTATTTGAATTTCGTCTCGATCATTTCTATTTGGTCTATGTATATTTAGTAGTTACCCAAAATAATTTTTCCATCTGTTCAGGATTGCGTAAAACTGAGATAGTTAACAGAATTAGTGCAGTTATTAAAACAAAATTAGGCCTAGTGTGCATTATATTTATGTGACTTCCTTCATGTTTAACAGTAAGAAGGTCTATAAAATTGTCCTTATACGGTCACGAGATCAAGAGCAGTGATTTTCATTATGCGTAAAATTTCATATTTGTTTCTGTAGTAAATGTGGTGACAAGTTTTCAGTGCAACATGTGGGGCAATTACTTTCAAAATATATGAACACTTCATGCAGACTCGAGTACGTACAGAAGCATGCACTCTCTGCATATTTTGCGTCAACAGTAATTCCCACAATTGATAGTGTTTTCTCTGGCGGCAGGCCTACTGTTCTAAAACCACTACATTTGATATCTTGAGATCTGCACACCGCCTGTCTTGACAGAAAAGGAATTGGCCTGGACGGAGTTGCTTTTAATTAAGTACAGTGAAAGATGGGTCCGGCCCTCTCAGAGAACGTTCGCCATTTGCTGTATGTTGCTATAGAAAATTTGGCCCTCTTAAAATAATTAATGATAACACAACGTCCAATAAGCAAGGTAGAAGGAAGAGAGAGAACGGATTTTGTCTTACTCATGGGTGTCCAAAAATTTCGATTTGCTGTAATATATTTGCTGTAGTCCTCAGTTGTATAAAATTAGGTTGTTTAGATATATTTTAAATGCAAAGAATTAGTTTTTAGGTATAATTTTTATTTATTATTACTATTATTATTATTATTATTATTATTATTATTATTATTATTATTATTATTATTATTACTAGACTTCGTTGAATTGCCACACGTAGCATGCAAACAGGTTGCCGATGTACTGTAGTATAGAGGAGGTGAGCGACCTCCCGGTCTCGTAGTATAAGCAGTTCGTGTTTAGAGATGTGACTGGTCCAAATAGATAGAGCAGCTACAGCTAATGTATACCTATGTAAGCACTTGTTTTTGCATTACTGTGGTTGGAATAGTTAAAGTTTAACATCTGTTCAGTGCAGACAAGAATCCAATCAAACATGCTACAATGAGAGTGTTGCTGTTCCAAACAATTGTCCCTGGAATACCCTTACCCCCGCAGCCAGTCTTGACCCGTTGGAAAACGTGGTTGGATGCTGTTAATTATTATGCAGAATATTACGCAAAATAATGGAGGTAATCTATGCGTTGAATAGCACAGACAATTCCGCTGTTGCAGCTGTAAAATCATTGCCTTCTGAACAGATATTGGAAGATATTCTGTTCATTGATTCTAATTTTAAAATCGTGTCCAAAAGCATCACCGTGTTAGAATTGTCTAAAATACAACTCTCAGAAGCCTTTAATATAGTGTATAAAGTATCACAAACCGTTATCCAAAATAACAATTCACTAATTTCAGAAAAAGTGAAATGTAAGTTCAGAAACATTATTGCTAAAAATTCTGTCTATTCACAACTTCGTATTATAAATGATGTATCATCAGGTCACGACAAGACGTCTGAAGTTGGTGTACTAAAAAGTAGTGACTTTCCGTTCTTCAAATATGCACCTATTACATCGTGTAATGTTGAACCTACATTTTCCCAATATAAAAACTGTTTGAGTGACATCGGAGGAGGTTACTTTGCAGTCGCTCAAAATGTACGTAACTCTTATCTGCAATGCACATATTCAAGGATGATGTGAGTATATTACATTACATTTTAAGAGTTAATACACCTCACTACAAAATAATTGTGTATTTATATGTTTAGACATTTCCTATTTCAATGATCATTCATTATATTTCTTGAATGCAGGATACAGGTTTTATTGTAACCGGAGTATACTGCTCAGTGTTTACATTAGAGGCATACTCTATTCTTTCCACGCCCCCTTCTCATACAGTCTATACTGCGTGCATGGTAAACCTTACGATTCTCGTGGCAATTCCACGAAGTCTAATTATTATTATTACTATTACTATTATTATTTTACACAGTCATTACTTTATTTTTCCATTAAAACTTATATCTAGGTAATTGTCATTGTCTCAATGTAACACGTGCTGTGCTGATCATACTAATTCTACTATTCCTTTAGTTGTGAGATTATATTCATATGTATTAATTATTTTTTTTAGTTAATACTGTATACTACGGTAGATGTATTTTCCTGTTTGTGATTATGTATTCAGTCTCTTTTTTATTATATATATTTTTTATTGTTTTTATTTTAAAGTTAATACTGATTGTGTATATGTATTCAATCTCTCTTTTTTACTTTATTATGTTTATTATTATTTTTAAGTTAATATTCGTATACCAGTATGTATTTTTTTGTATGTGATTTGATCCTGCTTGAGTGGAAGAGAAGGCCTGATGGCTTTTACTCTGCCAGGGAAAATAAAACTATTATTATTATTATTATTATTATTATTATTATTATTATTATATTTGGAAATTTGATTATGTGTTGTGATGTTTTATTGTACTTGATTATTTAACGGTGGTATATCAACTACAAGGCTATTTAGCGTCGATGGGATTGGTGATAGCGAGATAATATTTGGTGAGATGAGGCCGGGGATTCGCTTCAGCTTACATAACATTTGCCTTACGGTTGGAGTAGTAAAATCTTTACATGTTCCCCATTATAACTCTTTAGTAATTACATCCAGCTGTGCCGATTTTTCTCCTCAAGGCCAGTGCTTCAAGAATATGACACAAATAATAATTTTCGTAAGTAATAAACCAGAAGTTCTCATCTTCTCGATAATTCGCGAGCTCATTGCGTGTGCGAAATCTAAAGGAAGATATTTGAAAGAGACTACTTCGAGAATCATACTTACTTATTACTTACTTATTTACGTACTTACTTACTTACTTACTCACTTACTTACTTACTTACTTACTTACTTACTTATTGCCTTTTAAGGAACCTGGAGGTTCATTGCCGCCCTCATATAAGCCCGCCATCGGTCCCTATCCTGAGCAAGATCTATCCAGTCCCTACCATCATATCCCACCTCCCTCAAATCCATTTTAATATTATCTTCCCATGTACGTCTCGGCCTCCCCAAAGGTCTTTTTTCCTCCGGCCTCCCCAAAGGTCTTTTTCCCTCCGGCCTCCCAACTTATACTCTATATGCATTTCTGGATTCACCCATACGTGCTACATGCCCTACCCATCTCAAACGTCTGGATTTAATGTTCCTAATTATGTCAGGTGAAGAATACAATGTATAATAATGGTTAAATAATCAATAAAAAGAAGAGAATATGATTATATTACTATTAAATAAGTTATTTAGATTGATGACAATATATTTCATGGCATGGTCATGCCTCCTGCATTATGAAATTCCTGGATAAACATTTGACAATATCCGTAGAAATTATAAATTAGCGAAACAGTAAAATTAAACAACTTTTGAGGTTATAACATTTTATTTTGAGCTAGGCACTTTCCTTTAGTGAATTATCGGCAAGGTGAGAACTATAGTGATATTAATTGAATATTACTATTTCGCAAATATATTAATAACTTATATAACATACAGAAACAGATTATACAGGGTGATTCACGAGGATTTACCCTCACATACGGAGCTTATTTCCTAAGAAATTCCAAACAAAAATGGCATTTAATCACAATATTGTCCTAACCACAATAATTTCAAAGTTACATTAATTTGAAATTGTTTGTAAAATACCTTTTTCTTTCATTTTAAGGGTAAAAGAATATTACAAATAGAGAATGAACTATTCAGAAGTATCATTTCTTTAATTGGCTAGTGTTCCGAAGATAAAAATGTGTTGTCAGTTCCTTTGTACAGATTTCGTTTTTTAATTTTTAACTAAAAATGACATAATTCTTACGCACTAATGACAATAACTGTTACAAATGATACGACTTTACTAAGTCGATTGTTTAAAGTTTAATTATGCATCCTAATGTACAGTCTTAAAGAATTTACAAGAGTGACGTGATTTGTAACAATTGTGGTAAATGCCTAAGAAAATATAATTTTGCAGTTAAAAATTGAAAAAAGAATTTTTTACGAAGTAACTACGGAATTCACAACACATTTTTAGCTTCAGAAAACTAGCTAATTAAAGAACTGATACTCCTGAATAGTTCATTCTTTATCTGTAATATTCATTTACCCTTAAAACTCAAGAATAATTGTATTTTACAAACAATTTCAAATTGTAACTCTGAAAATATTGAGATAGGACAAATGTTTATATGCCTTTTTTTTCTCAGAAAGTCTTCGGAAATAAGTTCCGTAAGGGACGGTAAATCATCGTGAATCACCCTGTATATTATTACGAATTAGAACATTCAGAACATAAATTGCTAGCATGGCCCTCAAGCAATATCACGGCCCACTATATTGTTAACGAAACAGTGAAAATATTTAACATCTGAACATCAAGTGCGACAAGATATTAAACAAATGCGCATCAAGTGCGACAAGACTGTTCGATAAGATTGAATTTTATAGTTCGATTTGTTTGGTGAAAACTCAATAGATTCTTACATTCCATTGATACATTGGTACATGATCGAAATAGCCAAACTAACCTCCATATTGCATGGTTTCTACAGAGTTTTCATGTCGACTTTGTCTCATTCTATTCTTCCTTCTCTCAAATCTAATCTCTGATAATATCTACTAATGTCATATTTAAGGGGAGAGGACGGTATTTTTTTTAACTTTTTTCCTCTTTGGAGTAAAATATTATTTTTTTGTATGTAGAGAGCTCATACCTGTAGAAACTCAACTAAAAATAAATATTTTGAAAAAAAAAATTATTATGGAGCCCAGATTTGAAAAAAATATACCCAATACAGGATTTTACTAAAATCGATATATGTAAACCATTTTTAAAGGTAGATTCATCCCGTTTTTTGCAATGTACTTGCAAAAGCATGCTCTACAAACTGTCTGTAACAGAATTTTGATATTAGTCCCTACGTTTGTAAAATAAACAATTAAAATTTAATAACACTTTTCTGAATTCCTTTCTTGCAAACAAACGGACGTAGTTTTAAAATGAAATTAATTAACAAAATTCTGTTACAGAGAAAATTTCCTAATAGTCTAACGAATGTGTGTTCTAAATTTCATGCATGTATCTTTAATAGTTGAGAAATTATATCCATTTTTGTCTGGCAATGTAGCAAAAAAATGAAGTTACCGTAAATCAATAAAAGGGGGCGAGTGATTTAAAACTCCATAGCGCAGGAAGTTTAAAAATGGCGTCTCAACATCCGATAAGGGCACAAATACCCATGAAATGTTATGCAATGCATTTCACACATATATCAAAGAGTATTTTAAAGAAAAAAAAAATTTTGAAAATTCAATTTACCGGAAACAACAATAAAAGGGGTCGAGTGATTTCATTCATTCATTCATTTATTTTATTCCATAGATCTTACATGAGCAATGAAGCTTTAAGATGTGGAACATGTCAACATCTTACAATATTACAATTACAATTTTTACAAATTTTTATAGTTTTACAATTTAGTAATTTTCTACAATTTTGTACAAATTTTTTTACATTTTGGCGAGATGTAGTGAGATGAGATGAGGTCCGAGGATTCGCCAAAATATTACCCGGCATTTGCCTTTTCGGTGGGGGAAACCTCGGAAAAATCCAACCAGGTAATCAAATCAAAGGGGTTGATGCCAAGGACTCGCCATAGACCATCCGGCTTCAGTCCCACGGCTAATATTATGCTATGAATTCTACACATATCACAGAGCATTTTAAATAATTTTTTTTTAATTTACTCATTTTTCACCAAAAAATACCATCCTCTCCCTTTAAGTTCATAATCGATTGCAGTATAACATGTCCTATACTCAGATGCGGCATTGTAATTGCTGGACAGCCCTCGTTAAGGCAAGTGGCACAGCGCTTCCGTGATGTGTGCATCCCATCTCAAGATGGTAGCGACCTGTGTACGTCATCTCGATCTCAGCTCTAATTAAAACAAATGTTCAGATTTAGAATGCTAATGACGGGTGGCAGACTCGCCTCCTTGCAGCTGACCAGCTAATTAATTCAATTTGCGTCCAGAAATGTGATTTATCAAGTCGATACATAAATCAATGGACAGGTGCTACCTCAGCCAGAAATGTTCCATTCAGTTCCTTAAGCCCCCAGCGTGACCGTGACCCAGCTTCTTACGACACTTACTGTCACATCCACACCTATCACTTACTCCGCTGCTGACAGATTTTCACTTAAGTCTTTTTCTCGTATCTGCCTCAGCCGGCCCCCTTTACTCTATTAATTGTGTCATTGTGAACCATTAACAGAATCTCTTCTTTTGGAATTAACTCTCTCCATAATTATTCTGCATCTGTTAACAACTTCCTTAATCACTTCTTCATTAAGTAACGCACTTCGTCACAGTTAACTCCATTAATCACTTCCTCAATAAATAACTTCCTCCATATCTATCAAAAACTCTCTTAATCACTTTTTCACTATTTAACACAGTAGCTTAATCATTGTTAACAACTCTCTTAATCATTTCCTCAATTAAAAAACTTCCTTCATCACCGCCAACATCTCTCTTAATTACTTCTTCAATAAATCTCACACTTAGTAACCTCGTCACTGTTAACAATTCCCATAATCACTTTCTCACTAAGTAACATTTAGTAACTCCATCACTATCAATAACTCTCTCAATCACTTCTTCATTAACATACTTAGTAACTTCCTCATCGTTAACAACACTCTTAATACCTTTTTTCACTAATTAACACACTTGTTCTTAGACTGGGTAATTCTATTGCTAGAGATATTTATGACATTTCAAATAAGTTTATAAAAGAAGTAATTGCAATACCTTTAGTTGACAGTATTAACAAATTTTCTTCTGAAGGTGTGTTCGCCGAGGAACTAAAAATATCTAAAATGATACCACTATACAAAAAGGAAAGTAAAAATGAGATAAACTATAGACCATTATCATTGGTACCAATTTTATCCAAAGCTATTGAACATGAACAAACAATTGTATGAGTTTATTGAGTCAAAATCATTATTTTCTCCATTACAATATGGATTTTTGCCTCATATATCTACTATTGATGCATTAGAGAATGTATATACTTCTATTATTGAAGCTTGGGAGGAAAATAAGAATATAACTGTAAGTATGATAAATGTATCTAAGGCTTTTGATTGTTTGAGCCATGAGATAATTATTGGTAAGCTACAAAGATATGGTGTTGGTGGTACTGTATTTAAGCTTATAAACTCTTATCTTTCTGGTAGAGTACAGGCTGTTTATTGTAAAGGAAAGTGGTCTGATTTTAAAACGATGACAACTGGTGTCCCACAGGGTTCAGTTATGGGCCCATTATTATTTGTAATTTGTGTAAATGATTTACCTGCTTTTATGGCACATACTGCTGAATGTGTTATGTTTGCAGACGATACAACTTTCATAAAAACTGATGAGGATATAAATGAAGTGCAATTGAAAGTTAATGAAACAATACAAGCTCCTGAAAATTGGTTTGATAACAATGGTTTGTATGTTAACAAAGATAAGACGCAAAATGAATTATTTAAAATATGTAATATTGAAGTTAAATATGCTAAGCTTCTTGGTCTTACTCTTGGTAGTAAGTTAAATTGGAATAAACATATTGACGAATTATCCAATAAATTATCTCAGGCATTGCATCTGCTTCGAAGAATCGAACCTGTAATTTCACAAGACATGTTAGTTAAAATATATTATGCCTTCTTCCATTGTCACTTGAATTATGGTATTGGACTCTGGAGTAATTGTTCACGTACTAATGACATTTTTCTATTACAAAAGAAGGCTGTTAGAATTTTATCCGGCAGTAATGATGTAGCACATTGCAAACCATTGTTTATTAAATTTCAAATTATGACACTTCCATCTTTGTATATTTATGAATGTTTGTTTTATGTTAAAAGAAATGAATCTCAGCTTCCTTTAAGTAAAGACTATCATGGGCACGCTACCAGATGATATTCAGTTACCATTGATTAGACTTGAAAAAAACAATTCTTCATTTATGAGAGTTTTATAACATGTTGTCTAATGATGTTAAAATTTTGAATATGAGACATTTTAAGATTGTATTAAAACATTTTGCTATTAATCCATATTATAAAATAAGCGATTTTCATGGTATGCTTAAGAATGTGTTACTTTGACTTATGTTGATTGTCTTTTGACTTAGTTTGATTGTCTGTAGACACAAGCCAAACTTAACAAAGCATATCATATCGTCACAGTTAACTCCATTAATCACTTCCTCCGTCACTACCGACAACTCTCTCAATCACTTCTTCACTACTTAACACAGTAACTTTCTCACTGTTCTTTTAATCACTTCTTCTCCACGTAACACACTTCGTCACTGTTCACAACTCCCTGAATTGAATTGAAAGAGGAGAAATGGGAGGAGAAATTTAAAAGGTACGCAAAACGCGTCCTCGCAAAGGGTTCGGGTCTGAAAGAAACTGAATATGTGAGCTCCAAGCCTGTTGGCCAATTGTCTCACTCCGGGTTACTCTGCTCCACTGAAGGAGGAGCTCTAGAAAATTTTGAAGTGGAAAAACCGAAAATGGACGTAACCTCTCAGGTACCACATACGCGAGGGGAGGGATATGTGATCAAACTGATCACAAGACGAAGAAGAAAATGGCTTCACAACTTCCTTAATCTCTTCCTCAATAAATAACTTCCTCCGTCATTGTGGACATATGCCTCAATTACTTCTTCAATAAGTAACACACTTAGTAACCTCAACACTATCAACAATTTCCACAATCACTTATTCACTAAATAACAAATTTAGCAACTCCATCACTGTCAACTCTATCATTTCTTCGTTAATTAACACACTTAGTAACTTCCTCATTGTTAACAACTCTGTTAGACAATTTTCTTCATTAAGTAACCCACTTCGCTTCTGTTAACAACTCCCTTAATCACTTCTCAATAAATAACTTTCTCCGTGACTATAAAAAATTCCTTCAATAACTTTTCACCGAGAATGTAACACACTTAATAATTACATCACTGTTAACAATTCCCAAAATCACTTCTTCACTAAGTAACATATTTAATACCTTCATCACTATCAAAAACTCTCTCAATCACTTCTTCATTAGGTAACATACAGTAATTAGTAACTTCATCAATGTTAACAACTCTCTTAGTCACTTCATTAAGTAAGTCATGTTGGCAAACAAAAAAGTTAAATGTTATGTTTTATTTAACGACGCTCGCAACTGCCGAGGTTATATCAGCGTCGCCGGTGTGCCGGAATTTTGTCCCGCAGGAATTCTTTTGCATGCCAGTAAATCTACAGACATGGTTAAGCACACTTAAATTCCATCGACCTGGCCCGGGATCGAACCCGCAACCTCGGACATAGAAGGCCAGCGCTATACCAACTGCGCCAACCAGGCCGACTGTCAAACAAAATAAATTTTAATATTAGATCATACTAATCTTATTACCAACATAATATGCGATAAGTCCAGCAGGAAAATATGCCATTTCATAAATCATTTAGGAAACACCTCGCAAGATAAAGATGAGGTGTAGTAAATAAGCAGACATTCTTATTGTTAAAACTATATTATTAGACTATTATTATTATTATTATTATTATTATTATTATTATTATTATTATTATTTCAGTACATAGCATTGTGATTTTACCTCTTTGGTGATATTTCGTATTAGTTGGCAACACTGAAGAGACGACCAAAAAGACTTCTAGGAACTACATTTACGTAATCCTCACTTTATACATAAGTAACTGTTGAACTTGATTTAGATGCAAAGATTGTTGAAATGTCTTATAGTTTTCTGTTGAGTTATGTTCACCGTTTAAAATGGAAATATGTATACAGTTATTAACTGCATAGGCCTAAAGCAAATACATATAAATAACTTATGAAAACAATTACCGATTAGAAGCAAAATGGTCATCAATCTCGAACTAACAACCAATACAGAAACCACGACTAATAAACTATACATGATAATTCTACTTAATTACTTTCAAGAAAAAGGGCTGATATTTTAAAAGCATTCAACAAAACTACACCGCCTTCTTGAACGTATCCGATGACTGCCTGCTCATAAGACCATTCTAGCAATGCTGTCGCTGAAATGGTAGGTGGCAGCACTGTTCATCCGTATGTCTGCTCCTAGCTATGGAAAAAAAAAATTTTCTATCTGTTTTGATTTGTGTTAGGAATAATAACCATCAGAAACTTGCGTCAGAAACTCTTGTGGATAAATTGTTGAAACCTCTACTTAGTAATATAGGGAAGTTCCACACAGAAAAAGTTTTCTGGTTTTCTTGTTCTTTCAAGAGCAAAGAATATAATGGATTAACGAAGAGGAAGAAGAAGTTATTAGAGTAGCGAAACAAAGTAATATTTTAATCGTATACTACAAATTTTAATCGCATACTACAAACATTTGGAAAACATTAGAAAACAGATGTAGAAAAACTAGAATAATATCACTGTATACAGCACATCTAGGTCAGAAAGCATGGGTAGACATAAGGCTCGGTTAGGGAAGCCAACGTACTATGGTAGGAACGATCATGATTTTAAAATCAAATGTAGGAAACAGAAAACGGATGTAGGTAAATTCTCATTTTTAAATAGAACTAGAAATGATTGGAATGACCTGCCTGCTATCCTTCCTTAAGGAGATTCAAGAATAACTTAATATTTTGTGTATAAAGTGTAAATTAAAATTAAGGTGACATTTAACATTTATTTTTTAAGGTGACATGTATTTATTTAGCCTGACGACTTACTCCTTTGGTTTGAATGTAAATTATTTAAAAATAGCTTGTAAGAGGGTCTTAGACTAGAAATGTTTAGTTTAAATGTAGTTCTGTTTATAAGTATGCATAAGGGTGTAATTGTTTGTCTTATTTGAACTGTTGTATCAGTGAAGCGAGGTGAGTCAGTGAAGTTATGGTTTTACAGTGCAGTGAATAGTTCCGATCAGTGATAATTTATAGCGTCAATGAAATGTGTTCTATAGTGCCAGTGAAATGTGTTATAGAGTGTCAGTGAAATGTGTCCTAAAGTGTCAGTGAAATGTGTTCTATAGTGTCAGTGAAATGTGTTCTAGAGTGTCAGTGAAATGCGTCATAGTGCCATTACAGTGAGTGAGATGAGAGTAAAGTGAAAGACTATTGAAACTTATGTAAGGTCTATACATATGTAGGTTGTATTGTAAAATTAGGTTATTTTATGTTTTATTATTAATTGTAATTTTTGTGTTAAATTATATTGTGTATATAATTGTATTGTGTATTGTAAAATTGTATTGTGTATTGAATTGTAATTTTATTGTGTATTGTTTATATTTTATATACCACTGCCACCGGGTGCTTGCCCAATTGCAGTGTAAATAAATACATACATACATACATAGTGTCAGTGAAATATGTTCTAAAGTGTCAGTGAAATGTGTCATAGTGCCAGATGAGAGTAAAGTGAAAGATTATTATCAGTACCAATGTGAAACTTATGTAGGGCCTATATAGGCTATATATAGGTTGTAATGTAAAATTAGGTTCACTTATTAATTAGGTTATTTTATGTATTATTATTATTAATTGTAACTATCGTGGATAATTGTATTGTGTATTCTAATTATATTGTGTATCTAATTGTATTGTGTATGTAACTGTATTGTGTACTGTATAATTGTACTGTGTATTGTAATTTTATTGTGTATTGTTTATATTGTTTGTATCACTGCCACCGGGTGCTTGCCCACTTGCAGTGTAAATAAATACATACATTTTTGCATAGGACCTATATCCACAAGCGACTTCACTGGCCATTAGTAGCTGCCATCTAGCGACAATTTTTTTTTCTATTCATGTTACATGTTTGACCATTGAACGAGCAGACAGTATAGGTAGTCATAAGATGCATGGATGCGTTCGAGCAGACAGACGGTGCAAAACTAATAACAAACATTTTAATAATAAAGTGAAGATCATCACCAATATTGACATGTTGTCACCTAATGTAGTATTCATAAAAATAAATTATTATTAAGTATGATGTTTACGATAAACAAGTTCGTAATGTTTTGTTGTGAAATACAGTGATGAAACATCTGTGACAGTGCCTATGAGCCTTGAAAGCAAGCAATGATGTAAACTTTGATCTAGTGCAAGAAAGTTGTTATTTTGAGGGAAACCATACATTCTGCGTAATATTATTGGTTGTAATATTTCTGAAAATAATTGACGGTATTACTAATGCATTAACATTAATTACAATCATAAAAACCTTCATTTGTTTATACGGCTGTAGCAACAGCATTTAAGCCGCGAATATTCGTGGTTCGATTACCGCCTAGGGCAGTAATGTCAAAGCAAGCGCATTTTTCTGACCTTGACGTCGTGCGCGGGCATCAAGCGCTAAGTATGCAAAGAGGAAGGGTTGTGTATATGAATAAGCAGTCTGTTCGATTAAGAAAACAGTGGTGCACAAACTTCAAACGGAACGTGAAATTTTATGTCGTTATTTTTATATGGCTTCTTTCTGTTTTATATTATCTATATTGTCTGTAAAACAAAAGTACTAATACCAATTTCTTAATATTGCAGTTGTGTTTTAAATGTTAATAACATAATAAAGAGTTAAGAAGGAATATTCACATAAATTCCATAGTAGTACAACTAAACTGTACTAAATGAATGAAACATATCATTCATAGAGAAAGTGATATCCCGAAATAACAAACTGAGTATGACATAATAAGTTGCAATTGGTACTGGTGGTATCTATAGCCTTATAAAAGTAATCAACAAAATAATCAAAACAATATTACAGTGCAAAACAAAGTTACCTAGGTGCTGTATATGTTTTAAGTGTAATTAATATTCCATAACAAAACTCTCATCGCATTACGCTTTTAAGGTGATATTGGTGAGCAGCTTCCTAGCATCAGAATTTTAAATTATTTTCTCGAAATGTGCTGAAGCTATAGAGCTGACATTTTATAACACATACGCACGTATCTTTTGTTTATGTTGTAACAGTAGTTGCTTTGTTAATTCATTTCCTTACAAACAATTTCCATGCGAATATTTTCAAAGTTTTCAATACACTATCTTCAGTAATAGCTACGTATTTACGGTATATTAGATTTACGAAAACATTCTGTAAGGCTACTAAATAAATAGGCCTATATCTGAAAATTTCACTTTTCTATTAAAAAAGTTGAGTAAATATTTCTTTTGAATAAAAAAAATCAAACTTGTGAAAAATGATCATTAAAGTTAAAACGTTCATTCTTACAATGCACTTATACTTCTCAGACAAATCTAAAAATTACCATGGATACAGTTTTAATAAGTTCTCTTCCCTTTATGTATTGAATCAGTGCTGGCCATCCCTGAATATAGCTCGACCAAGCGGCATATACTACTTCTTTTGTCTGTCTCTTTCCTTTCCGCTGTAAAGCGCTCAGGCTCTCCTGAGCTCTAAAGCGCGCGCTTGCTCCTATGGGCATCAATTGACATGACTGGCCTAGGGTATGGATACTTTTCTTAATCAATAAAACATTCTGTTAATGAGTTCATGTCAAAACTTCCCATCATGCTTCGCGCATACTTAAGATCTTCATAGCAGATAAACACACACAAAAATTAGCTGTCTGTAAGGGTGTGAAAACTTAGTTGGAATGATGCAATCAAGGAACAACGTCATGTAATGGGAGAGAAAATTTGAGTTGCAGTCCTGCGTGAAACTCTATACTGCCATGTAACATGACAAAGAAGGCTATTCAACTTATGCGCTGTGCCAGCTAGGTGAGAATTATCTATTGAAGATCAAGGGATACTATATTTTAACATAGAACTACCTACTTCTATGTATTGTGTACGGTAGGTCACCAACAGTTCAGCAACATCCACCGCTTTACAGTCCAGGTTGCTAGACAACGATAGAAAACAAAAGACGTGAGAACAAATAAATGGCATGTATAAAGAATATTGAATACTCTTCCAGATTTAAATGCAATGGAGAGGGAAAGGAATTAGCCATCCTACCCGATTATCTCCTGGCTTAGTTGCTTCATGAGTGATGACGTATTACCGTCACTTATGAAGTTCAAACCTGTCTTCTGACAGTTGACTGAATAACAACAATATAAGGGTGCCATTAAGATTTCAAAAGGGTTGAGGGGTTGAGCGGGTGAAACTTAAAATGCAATTAACAGTATCAATATCTATAGTACCGTCGCTCTAATTTCCGGCAGCCAATCGCGTTGCAGGGCGGCTACATTTAAACGTGTGCGTCTTGTGATTCGCTGATGAAGATGTTATTCATTTCTTAAGGCTCGATAAATACTTAATATAGTCGACCGCCATTTTCGCTCTTTCGTTGGCGTTCGCAGAAAGCACACGAAGACGTTATTTGCCGCTCAAATATTTGCTGAATTACAGTGCGTTTGATTTATTATCATAGGAGCTACGACATGATAATGTTAAACGGTGTGGCAAATAGATTCCTCGTATGGTAGCTCGACAACGAAAGAACAAAAATGGCGAACGATACTACCTACATAGACTTTATAGAGCCTTCATTTCCTAAGACGTAAGCAAAGAGGAGGAGTCACGCCGGGAATAACAGCGTCGCGACTATAAATTGACATTTTTTGTTTAAATCAAATTTAATTGAAATAAATAATGGTCTTCATTTTTCTATATACACTTTTAACATTTATACTAAACTAGTGGCTTGTGCAGCAAATACTGCTGGAAACTAAGTTCATTAGACGTTCAAATAAACATTTTTCAGATTTATTTTCAATGAAGAATACTTGTCTTTTTGATAGTTATTTGCTTCCATAATAATGAAACATACTCCCTCTGTATGGATTTCTTTAGGCCAAATACTTTATCATGAACCTATCCAACTTCAGTTTTTTAGTTTCAACGCGAAAACGCAAGTATCAATGTCAGGACGATAGCAGTAGCTATTTCAGGCCATTGTGGATTGTAGGCAAAAGTTTAAAAAATGTCAGGTTTGCTAAACTTTCGAACAATAGCATTTTCGTATAGCTGCTGCATGTAGTACTTGAAATGTAGAGCGTAAAATCATTTTATCCTACTAAGAGATCTTGCTGAAATGATCTGGAGACTACAAAAATTTCTAGGCCTCTTATTTTATCAGTAATACCTTTTTATCTTTCCTTAGGAACTGTAATTTTTGCGCTCTCTCGAGCCAATACTGAAGACAATGACACATATCAATATCTACACTACACCGCCATTAAGTATATGAAAAAGACCCAACCCCACTGGGTTAATAAGTATAAAAATATTTGATTTTTAATAAGAATATTATTATCTTACTCAAGTTTTGTAGTTATATATAGCAGCCACTCAGTAAATTATAGAAATGAAGATCTAAATTAAGATATTCTCCACATTTACTTACATAACCATAAAACGTTTCACTTTCTTGTTATCAATATAGCATCAATATTATGTACAATTAATGAAAAATAGATGCATCATGATATTAACTACAATAATATTTGATTTCTAATGGTAATAATGTCATCAAACCACCTCAAGTTTCGTAGATTTGAATATCCAATACACAGCTGTACTCAGAAAATTATACACTGCAGATCAGTTTTAGTAACAAATTGAATTGAGCTCTAAATATGTCGGCAATCCTGCAGGTCATGGCCTTCGTGTAATAGCCTATTGTTTATTGTAGTGTGTGTTTTGTTTTGAAATTCAATCAAGACGGCCGTGAATGCAATTAATTAGTTCTCAAAACTGACGAAAGATGAATTTTGGAAAAAAGGAAAATGATGTAGGAAAACTGACATTTCACTGAAAACTACTACTTTTCCGAAAAACTTTGGGTTCAAAGCTTCAAAATGAGGGGTCATTTATTATAATCCGTTCAGCCGTTTTCCCGTAATTTCCATTACCAGTTCAAATTATATATATATATATATATATATATTAACACGGTAAAAATGTTTTCAATTTAATCAGTAAATAAATAGTTATTTAGACTCGGAAGTTTTTAAATTAATAAACAAATGAATTAATAAATAATGACGCACTGAAATGCCACTAATTCAGTTCTTGAGAATCATGCAAGTCTGTGCAGATATATAACCACTTAAACGTAGGTCAAATCCAGTACGAAATTCATTAGAGGGACTAATTTCATAGACATGATAATTCGAATACTAGCACATACATTTTGTAATAAACTGTCTTTTATTTTGAGACGCCTTCGGCCTTCGACTTGAAAATCTTATGACGCCTCATGTCTTGGCATTCTAGTTCCAATAGCGCAGTAATTCTGCTAGCCGTGTGCAAAATATTCCGATGGCTGCTTACATGAATCTCCAACATATTTAATCCGTTATTGTTGTCATGGCGTCTAGTTTCAATCAGAATAACTTGTAAGCTTTGAATTGATCCAGCTTATCTAGGCGTAATGAGACAGATGCACGGAAATTAACACATTCATAAATAACGTCATAGTTTTGAAAAACGTGTTGATGTAAAGAATTATTCTACACACGAAAGGTAAGCTGACATGTACATATACTTTCAATGTGAATACATCAATATGTAAATTAATCTAATGTACATTAACTGTGATTAGTCGAGTCTGGCCAGATCTTGATAAATCAAGTTCAATTACGAGGAATAATTTACAGTACAGCATAAACGCTGTTAGCGTAGCCTGCTATTTTTTTGTAAACATTTCTTGTTTGAACCGACAATTCTTAATTACGTGAACTCGACAAGAGATTCACAGGCTTTCGAAACATAAGTCAGCTTGTCGACAATGAATTTTATCGCACTAGATGAGTTACAATCACACGAATATTCAATTAAAATAAGATAAAAGATGTTACGAAGGAGACAAGTTCTTTCCTTTTTACTATTTACATTTTTCGTAGCAACTCGGTTGTTTTGTCTTGTTGTGAATGATATCACTGTTACAGGTTAGTATGCTTAAATAATAGTAATATGCGCTACAAGAGAGGTATGATGAAGTTTCATGTTCGAGGAAAAGTTTGAAAAAGCGAAACGTAGTAGCAGGCCGTGATATAGTACGTCTGTCTTCTTTTCCCCCAGTCTATGATGAGTCTGGAATCTTGTTGATTTTTTCACGGCTTCCTTAATGTTATTTGCACCACGAATGCAGTAACTTTAGTGGAGTTGTAGAGTTTACTTAATTTTTGCAAATATTTAAAAACAATAATTAACAGTACAATTTAGGTGAAAAATTGCAGTGGTAAGTTTCCAATTTATAATTATTACTACATTGAACGTCTCTAAAAATAATATGTTAAAAGCCTAAAGCAGTAAAATCAATATGTCACTTAAGCGGTAAGAAGAGGGAAATTGTTATGTGTGTTAGGTTGGGAATACTGAATGTGGAATTTTAGACTTTCCGCGGATTGGTTTTGTGCGGAAACCAAGCAAATACGCACGATCTCGCACAAAATCATTTCTGTGCACTGAAATATAAAAATTAAGTTTTGTTTCCTGAATTACACAGGAAATTCGATATCCGTAATTCAAGTCCTGTCATAAATTTTACAGTTTCAGTGAAAGTATCATTAATTGATATTACCGAAGTTGCCAATTAGGCCTATGCATTTACGTATTTGTATATGTCTAAACCTCCGTACACTGCTTTTCATTTAATTTATTGTATTCCAAAAATCTCACATAAGCATTGTAGGTTTGAGATACAGAAGAAGCCAAAAGTTATATAAAAATATACAAAATATAGCAATCAGATTAATTAAATTTACAAGCAGGAACAATTGAAGAGTTTTTTGAAAAAAAAAACATAATCCAAAAATGCAAATTTGAAATATTAAACATATCGATGGTGCTCAGGTAAAATAATAATTTTTCAAAAACAGCTATAATTAAACTCTACCTACGTTAAAATGCTTGTAATATGTACGCATTTGTAAACATCTGTTTTGTATACTTCTGCTTTTTGTATACTTCTTCATTGTCCTGTATGTATAGTTCTTCTAACCCAGTATAATCTGCGTCCTGTACACATTTTTCTGAGTTCTATATATTTTTCCTACATCCTATAACTTTTTTCATGTATCGTGTATACATTCAATGCGTTCCGTATATTTTTCCTCCGTCCTGCATAATTTTTATACGTCCTGTATAATTCTCGTGCATCTTACCTATGTATTTTTTCTCCTGTACACTTTTTCAATGTTCTGTACACTTCTTTCGCATCCTGTATATTTTTTGCTCCGTCTTGTACGGTTTGTCTATGTCCAGTATATACTTCTTCTGCATTTCGTTCATTTTTTTCTATGTTCTGTTCACTTTTTCTACGTCCTTTATACTTCTTCTGCATTCTGTATATTTTTTATATATCCTGTACACTTTTCTCTATGCCCTATAAACATTTTCTACGTCCTGTATATTTCTTCTGCATCTTGTATATTTTTTATGCGTCCAAAATATGTTTTGTCTCCTGTTCACTTTTTCTATGTCTTGTACACATTTTCTGCGTCCTGTATACTTCTTTTGCGCCTTGCACATCCACAAAAGGATTTAGTTTAAAATTCACCATTCAACGGGCTGCTTTGACAATATGCATAGTGTTAGTTATTTGACAATAAAGGAATATTTATGCTTACGTCATTTACATCATTACTATATTTCAATATTTATGTCAGTTTGTAATAAAACAATTATTATAAGTGATTACAGGTGTTAGAATCTTTCGGGTTGAAGTTTGATTTAATCCACCAATAGCTCCAATAATAACTGATATTAAGATAATAGTTCATATAAACATATTTATGGTTAGTGAGTATGAAATTAATATTAAGGGAAAAATTTTTGAATGGTTATTAAGATTAAACAATTATTTCATGAGGCGTGATAGCTCAGTTGGTTAGAGCGTTGGATTCATAACCCAGAGGTCGGAGGTTCAATTCCCCTTCACGCTATCTATCTTATGTGTAAAGTTAAAAAACATAACATGCACTTTTCCGTTTCTAGCTTTTCTCTTTTACAAGAATTATATTTTTTACATAAGGTGAATAAGGTCTACAAAGGCGAAGAAATAAAGAATGTTTAAAAAAGTAAGTAGAGAAAAGCGTAGTAAGGAAACAAGGGAAGAAAATCGCCAGAAATATGTAACAAATGAAACATTAAAAGTTTGAACAGCAAAAAACGTCCTTTCACCTTACGACTGAAATACCCAAAAACAACACAACATCATTAAAACTCAATGGCCGAAGAAAAATAGAAAACGACGAGATGTAATGGACAGACGTCTCCCTGCGCAATATCAATGAGCGTTTTTAATAACAAAGAACTCGTATTCCCATGGCAGATGTCAGGAGAGGAAATACAGGCTCAAACAATCGAAAATCACCACATGAATAATTAATGCGGCAATGGACATATTCTGAATATCCCGTTGCGTGTAATTAAATTCTCACACGTCAGGCATCATGAGCCCTCGGACGAATTGGACACACAAAGCGGGATGTGAGATTGTGTGGGATGGGACCCGTCACATTCGTGTGAGTAAATGCGCGTGGAGCATGCATACTAATACAGGTGTGGTGGAATGCGGCCCCAGCCTCTAATAAAGTGCACCGTGTACTTGTAGTAAATGTCCTCCTATTAGAACTGTAATGCGGCCTTACATATCATCTCTAGGATTTTATTTATCGCTTTAAGATGAACTACGCTCTAGCTTGTCCCGAGTTTGGTCCAGAATGGAGGGGGGGGGAGATATACCTCGTTAAGACATAGTGCTGGGTTCACGCTGATTTCGCGACTCCCAGAGTCACTTACAGTGATACAAACAGTACAAGCGTCTAGGTACGTTTGTGTTGTACTTCTGGTTTTGTAGTTATCTTCCTCTTCCCTCAGTCCACGTAACTAAATTCTTTTACTTACACTACGTCTTTTTCCATATCAACGCCTTTTTCCTTCTCTACGTCTTGTCCCTTAACCACTTCTTTTCCCTTCTCCAAGTCTTGACCCTCCTCCAAGTCTTGACCCTTGTCCATATCTTATCCCTTGTCCGTGTCTCGAACCTTGTCTACGTTTTGTCCCTTGCCCAAGTCTTGTTCCTTGTCCACGTCTTGTCCCTTATTTACGTCTTGTCCCTTGTCCACGTCTTTTCTCTTCTCCACGTCTTGTCCCTTATTTACGTCTTGTCCCTTGTCCACGTCTTATCGCTTATCCGTGTCTTGACTCTTGCCCACGTCTTCTTCTTTGTCCATGTCTTGTCCCTTATCCACGTCTTTTCCCTTGTCCACGTCTTGTTCCTTGTCTACGTCTTGTCCCTTGTCCACGTCTTGTTCCTTGTCTACGTCTTGTCCCTTGTCCATGTCTTATCTCTTGTCCGCGTCTTGTCCCTTGTCTATGTCTTGTCCACGTCATTTCCCTTGTTCAGATATTTCCTTTGCCCAAGTTTTTCCCCTTGTCCACGTCTTGTCACTTGGTTACGTCCTTTCCCTTGTCCACGTCTTGTCCATTGTCCATGTCTTAGCTCTTGTCCGCGTCTTGTCCCTTGTCTATGTCTTGTCCACGTCATTTCCCTTGTTCACATATTTTCCTTTGCCCAAGTCTTTCCCCTTGTCCACGTCTTGTCACTTGGTTACGTCCTTTCCCTTGTCCACGTCTTGTACATTGTCCATGTCTTAGCTCTTGTCCGCGTCTTGTCCCTTGTCTATGTCTTGTCCACGTCATTTCCCTTGTTCACATAGTTTCCTTTGCCCAAGTCTTTCCCCTTGTCCACGTCTTGTCACTTGGTTACGTCCTTTCCCTTGTCTACGTCTTGTACCTTCTCCATGTCTTGTCTCTTCTCCACATCTTTTCCCTTGTTCACATCTTTTCCTTTGCACACGTCTTTCCCCTTGTCCACGTCTTGCCATTTGGCTACGTCCTTTCTCTTGTCCACGTGTTGTACCTTCTCCTTATCTTGTCTCTTCTCCACAATTTTTCCCTTGTTCACATTTTTTCCTCTGCCCACATCGTTCCCCTTATCCACGTCTTGTATCTTCTCCACGTCTTGTTTCTTCTCCACATCTTTTCCTTTGTTTACGTTTTGTCCCTTGTCTACATTTTGTTCCTTGTCAACTACTTGTCCCTTGTCCACGTTTTGTCCCTTGTCTACATCTTGTTCCTTATCTAATCTTGTCCCTTGTCCACGTCTTGCTCCTTGTCCATAGTGTTGTTTCTTGTTCACGTCTTATCCCTTGCCTACGTCTCGTCCCTTGTCCACGTGTTGTCCCTTATCCACGTCTTTTCCCTTGTCCACGTTTTGTCACTTGTCCACGTCTTGTCACTTGGCTACGTCTTGTTCCTTACCTAATCTTGTCCCTTGTCCACGTCTTGCCCATTGTCCATGTCTTTTCCCTTATTCACGTCTTGTTCCTTATTCACGTCTTATCCCTTGCCTATCTCTCGTCCCTCGTCCACATCTTGTCCACGTGTTGTCTCTTGTCCACGTCTTTTCCCTTGTCCATATCATTTTCCTTGTATACGTCTTTTCCCTTGTCCACGTCTTGTAGACCTACCTAGTCCATGCCTTGTCTCTGTCCACGTCTTGTACCTTACCCACACCTTGGCCCTTGTCCACGTCTTGTCCCTTGTCTAAGTCATGTCCCTTATCTAATCTTTTTCCAATTCCACATCTTTTTTGTCTACGTCTTGTCCCTTGTCTACGTTATATTGACAAGCTCAGCACTTAATAGTTTTCCTGATAGGCCTACAATTCCCCTCCATTTCACATATTAGTTCTTTCAAGTTCTACCTCTATTTCTCCTTCCAGGAGGAACTAATTCATACGAGTCTCTCTAGCTGGAAAAATTAAATTACAAATATTTTGAATTTTTGCCAACAGTCAATTTTATAAGAGTTTCAAGCCTTCAGGCATATTCTATAGATGCGATTTCTGAAGTTATTTCGTTTGTTACAATTCACCTGAAGTACCAGGCCACAAACGAAAGCTTCGAAACGACAATTTGACAGCTGTGACCTGAACTTTGGTCCTAATATGAGACTAACTTCTGGGTGAATGACGTCACACACTGTTCGAATGAATATTATAAACTCCAACCGTTATTTATTTTCAGAAGAATGTGCTCCGATCGTCTATTCCTTTCAGGAAGTGCTCTATTTCCTGGAATTCATCGGAAGAACTGTTCATTTTTTCCCACCGCCACCAAAGAAACATTTCAGTTCGAGTTCGTTATTAGCAAGAGAGCCGACAATAAAATATGAGTTTATTAGATAAAATGTTCTAGTATTCTTAAATGGAAACTGCCTAAGGGGGTGAATTTGTTAAATTTCTGCCTGGTTGTTGGCCGCGGCGGTTGTTAGCTTTCGTCTAGGATCTGCTGTTACAAATGGTCACGTCAGATATAATTCATCGATTGAACATCACTCCTTCCTCGAACACACGCTAACACGTTCCCTCCAACCGCATTCGTGCTTGGGATTCAAAAGTTTCGTCTTTTTTTATATAGTTAAGAGTTACAACCATCACGTTTATAATAGCGTATCAACATACATACGTGTTCTCACATTTTCGGTTATAAATATACAAAACCTTCATTAGTGCTCAGGCAACACAGTAAAACGAAATCCTGTATTTCACATTAGCACTTTACACCACGCTATTAAACAGTCCATGCAAAAACAATGTCTTGCGTTTCGCACCTTTCTCTTTATGAGCGTAAAAATTGTAGTGAAGAATCCTGCACATAAAAGGTGGCAACATCGCATTATTATGGTAAACACGTACGAGTACCAACTGAGAAATTAGTTTCAGTGAGAAAGCAACATCATTAAAGGATGAATGTGCCGTTATCACGCACGAAATGGGTTTTTAAGAGATGATAAAAGTCCTCAGATGAGTTCCATCAGCAGAAAAGTGTCAACATATGTAGAAGAAGCAAGAGCAGAAACCACAAGAACGCAAATCCTGAATGATGAGCAGGGAAGTCGTCTTTCAGGAGTTGAAGTGTTAGCCCAGGGGTTCTTAAGGCAGAGGGGGGCAAAATAATATAGTCCTACAAAGGAAAGAGTTATGATTTGGGGGCGATGAAAAATGTTCTTGTTTTTCACATTAGACGATGCCTATTAATATAGAAATCCTTCCTATGTTTATATCAACGTAACAAAGTAACTGAGACAGGGAAATCAAAAACTCCCTAGCTCCAATAAACCAAATTTTACAGGAGAGAGAAAAAACTTATTATTTCTCTTACTAACTTTAAATATTATACATTTGTCTCTTAATATTGTGTAAAATTACATTCTTTATCAATTAAATACTTCAAAACCCAAATTTTTACATTATCTTACGCTACAATTTGAAATAAACACTGCTGGACTTAGTGGTTTTCTGACTTCCACAGTGTATGAATTAAGAAAAGTGAATAAATATGAGTCATGTGAAGGAAAAAAAGATAAGTATATCATAATTCCCTTATGAAACATTGCAATATACGAGAAAATGGAAGTTTATTGTTAAGATTAACATAGCTACATTTTTTTTAAATTTCAATTATATGAGACAGAGAATCACAAATTACCATAAAGCATATCAAAATACACAAATAAAACCACAAAAAATATTAAAATGTTAACACAGTCTCATTCATGTTACAGATTCTGTTTTTTTTTCTCTCACTCTCATGTTCTTCCTGTGCATCTATACTCTAGATTATTACTGTTCGCAAACAGAGTTTGGTAATTCATCCTATTTTTCTCAGAAATAAACTGCATTAAATTTTGCAAGTCCTTTTGCTTTCTTCTTTCAATGGCAATGCTGAATTGTGCTTTAGTTGACTGGGGAATGATGCATCTATATTGGGTTTCTGGAAGTTAATCGACTCGATATTGTGCCTTTAAAAGTCTTACTTACATGGATTTCATAGATTTTTGTGACATTCTGAATACCGTATTGTATCACTTTATTCAGCTGATTGAGCGATAGTGTTGCCACCTACCGGGAAATTAAGCTTGGAATGCAAAAAGCTCCCTTATTCCATGGAGTAAGTGGAGTTCTGACTTCCACGAGTTTTAAAAAATCTCCCAGAATGTAGATGAATGTCGAAATTAGTGTATTCTTGTCTTCCACGCATGCGGGACAAACTAAAAAGCATCATCCAGCCCATAACTCAATTTTGTAAAAAATTGGAGTTAGTGGGTTTTTGATCTCCCTGTCTCAATTTCTTATATTGCATTTTTTGCATTTTTTGACGTTTTTGAACTAATAGGTTATTTTTATATATTTTTCGGCATTTTTTCGTCATTTTAATACTTTGAAGAACTTTTAGATCACTTAGAATGCATTTTACTTTCTTCTTTACCGATAGATGTGTTAAATCATTTTCTAACCAAATAGGTCATTAATAATTACCTACTGAATAAGTGAATAACAGTGAAGTTTGAGTTTTATAGTTTGGAACAGACTCTAAAGTCCATCCCTCATTCCACTCAAGGCTTCCCTTCACACAACGAAAGTAATATAAAATGCCTGACAACAGCTTAGTTTAAGTGAGGACTTTGACCGCTACTGTTCTTTTGTCGGTAAGAAGGTGTCTTTAGAATTTATGTTTGGAAGGGGGGAAACTTTCACCGTGTCCTGGACAGGACGTTGTGTCCTCAACATGGTTCGGAAGGGATGTCTAGTATAGTGGACAGTAGCCTATTTTTAACACAAAGATTGCAAGAATGCACGCTGCGCCCGCAATTTGTTTTGTCATTCACACTCCCTCATCTGGAAGATCTGGTAACAAAAGTAACGCGCGGAAGGAGGAGGAGACGGAGAATGAAGGCACTGACATGGACCACCCCTGATTGATGCACATTGTAAACCCTCATTAAAATCTATAGTTTTCCCTTAAAACCTTCATTTTGTTGCATGCCCTTTTCCTTTATCTTAGCCAAATTCCAGGAAGTTGCCTCCTCTCTCCGAGATTTGCAGGGCAGTCATTGAAACAAGGTGACTAATTTTTAAGAAGTTGTGGTGCGAGTACGGTGAATAATATTTAAATCTCATTTTCTTTTAATTTCATGTTATTTTTCCTATAGTTTAAGGGCATTTTAATGATAATTTTAAGTAGATGGAGGATAAATAATTTATCATTCAATTTTCGCATATATTGCAAGAATTCCATTCTTATAGCAAAACAATCATTTACCTTGCACATACGCGAAATAAATTTTCGTTTTATGCACTGCACACGAAAGAAATTTCTTACAATCTCATAAAGTATAATTAACTAGGCCTATGATATTATAACATTTTAATTATAAAATGGTCAGTTTATGTAATTAATTTCAACCAATTAAAACGATAGACCTACAATTTCACTGAATGCATAAAATTTGTTAGCAATAACCATCTTCACCATATTTATGTTTTTAAATGGTTATGTTGCGACGTTTTATCAACTGCTATGGTTATCTAGAGTCAGAGTGAGATGAAGGTGATAACGCCAGCGAAGTGAGTCCAGGGTCCAACGCCGAAAGTTACCCAACATTTGCTCTTAATAGGTTGAGGGAAACTCCCGGAAAAAACTCAACCAGGTAACATGTACTGATCACGATTTGAACCCGGGCCCGCTCGTTTCACGGACAGGCAGACTAACCGTTTCTCCACATCGGTGGACATATTTATGTAAAGGGGTACAAATTCTACTTTGTCTTAAAAACAGTTCCAAATCATAAATTAAATTTTTACATCGTTAGGCAAGCAGAAGATACGAACAACAATTTCAAGCACCTAACAACCAGCTTTCATGACAACTGCAAGAAAACGCGCACCACAATTCGTAACGCAAAGCCTACTTGAGTCATGGCCTCCTTTAGTTTCTTTTAATCTCTCGCTGTCCGAAACACGCATTCCGCGCAGAATAAATGCATATCTGTGATCATATATGAACTTGAATGTATAGCTAGAGATTCCTCATCAAAAGAACTCGGAATTGCAATATTTATTTTGTATTTTTTATCTCAAGAATAAAACTTCAAGCTGACTTCTCTTCCCGAGTTGCTTCATATGATGAAAAGTGTGGAAGCGAGCAGGGCAAAGTTTAGTCGTAATCTGGCTTTGAACAAGAAATCTCCTTGTTAATTTACTGCCGAACTGTGACTATCACTCTCTGGCCCACAGGCAAATCGGCATTATCGTCCTTGTTGTGATATGGCAGCGTGGAATTCTTCACATATTTTGCATTATTGTTGTTGCGTTCCACGGAAACGTAATATTCTTTCTTTTGTTTCTCATTTTATAACATGAAATTTCATTACATTTATGTTCAGTGCTCATAAAAATTATCTAGAAACAAGCTGAGAGAATAAACTATGAAGTAAATGTTGTGCCAACACTGAAATGTAAATCAAAAGGAATAAAACTATTAAAGAAACATAAAAGCGATGTGAATAGTTTAGCAACTACACTAGTTGTACCAAACTCTTTAAAATTGATTTTGTTTTACTACCGCCTTACAAAACATTATCGCATATAAATTACTGAACCAGTCGGTAATATTGATGACGAAAACGAATTCAGCGTACATCTATTAACAAACTGATACCTTCAGCATTTTTAAGTGTTGCGTAACTATTTATAATTGTATCGACTTTAATACTTGAATTCAAGTACAGGCTCCAAGATCATTCTTACATACTTATTTGCTTACAAATGGCTTTTAAGGAACCCGAAGGTTCATTGCCGCCCTCACATAAGCCCGCCAGCGGTCACTATCCTGTGCAAGATTAATCCACTCTCTAGCATCATATCCCACCTCCTTCAAATCCATTTTAATATTATCTTCCCATCTACGTCTCGGCCTCCCAAAAGGTCTTTTTCCCTTCGGTCTCCCAACTAACACACTATATGCATTTCTGGATTCGCCCATACGTGCTACATGTCCTGCCCATCTCAAACGTCTGGATTTAATGTTCCTAATTATGGCAGGTGAAGAATACAATGCGTGCTGTTCCGTGTTGTGTAACTTCCTTCATTCTCCTGTAACTTCATCTCTCTTAGCCCCAAATATTTTCCTAAGAACCTTATTCTCAAACACCCTTAACCTATGTTCCTCTCCCAAAGTGAGAGTCCAAGTTTCACAACCATAAAGAACAACCGGTAATATAACTGTTTTATAAATTCTAACTTTCAGATTTTTTGACAGCAGACCGGATGATAAAAGCTTCTCAACCGAATAATAACAGGCATTTCCCATATTTATTCTGCGTCTAATTTCCTCCCGAGTATCATTTATATTTGTTACTGTTACTTCAAGATATTTGAATTTTTCCTCCTCCTCTTCGAAGGATAAATCTCCAATTTTTATATTTCCATTTCGTGCAATATTCTCGTCACGAGACATAATCATATACTTTGTCTTTTCGGGATTTACTTCCAAACCTATCTCTTTACTTGCTTCAAGTAAAATTTCCGTGTTTTCCCTAATCGTTTGTGGATTTTCTCCTAACATATTCACGTCATCCACATAGACAAGAAGCTGATGTAACCCGTTCAATTCCAAACCCTCTCTGTTATCCTGGACTTTCCTAATGGCACATTCTAGAGCAAAGTTAAAGAGTAAAGGTGATAGTGCATCTCCTTGCTTTAGCCCACATTGAATTGGAAAATCATCTGACAGAAACTGACCTATACGGACTCTGCTGTACATTTCACTGAGACACATTTTGTAGATGTGTAGTAATTAAAAAAAAATAGAATATTTTTATCAGACTCTCTCTTTTCAGTTCAAAATAATTGAGCTATTCTTCCGTTGTCTTTTTTTATAACGAAACCACGTAATCTTTCATTTAATTTCCCTCGTTTCCACTCTTTGAACACATTTTTGGTCTCTTTCTACTAAGAGCATGAATTAAGACGAGTCCATGTTTATTTAATTCGACGATTTCCTCCTGTTACACTTCAGGACACACCCGACGCGAGGTAATAGTACCTGGAATGAAATAATTTTAGCATAAAGATACAGTTTGGAGAGTTTTTTTAAACTTTATCATTGCAAGCAAGACTGCCCGAGATCACTAGAATCTTGTTACAACTCGACGTTCGCTCATTGAGTAGATTTATGTAAATGTCGTCACATACTTCGCGGAACCTTAAGTGCTATTTAATACCGTTTACAGCGTTTACTTGCTGCATGCCTTTGGTAAATGAACCCATAACGTTAAAGAAAATTGCTTCACTAGAATTCAAGTAACGAGCTCCTACCCGAGCAGTAAAAATGCCATGAAATGTGGGTGAAAATGTCGAGAGTTGAAGGAGGAATGTTTACGAAACTATCCACCCAATTAGGCTTTTCTAATCCGGTTTATATGCATTGTTTCCGGTTTACGTGCTTCAATTATTTCATTATCGTACTTTACTTTGAGACACGGCAATAACGAATTTTTCTGCTTGGCGTTGAAATTAACTATTGTGCACTGTATTCAGTAACAAGCAACAAAAACAACAGTATATCTTCATTTACAGATTACACTAACCTGCGAATTTCAACTCTGTGTTTGTTGCCTAAACTAAGTAATGTGATTTTATATAATGTCGATGTGCTGAATCCGAATTTTCAATCCGTTTGCTTCTATCACGTCAGGTTTGTTTGCAAAATCACTTTAAATGTATTTTATAATTACGTGAATTTCATCACCAACTTTTTCATTTCACTTTTTTATTTCAAATTCAAAAACAATATTTAAAAGACACAACTTGCTGAAATTATGTGTAGGGTTGTTCATACATGTCACTAGAGTATTTTTTCTTTGTTTTGTCTTGCTTACTTCACTATTGGATGTATAAATTAGCACAATGTATCACACAAAAAATTATACCACTTGCTTCTTAGTTGAGAAAGTCCTCCTGTTCCTCTTTCTTTTATGTTTCTCTTCAGGTATTTGACGTTTTAACATCCAACAATAATCATCAAGCATACTGATGCTCCCGCGTCCCTGGTACCTTCTTTCGAACTCCTGCAGATCCTTGTGAAATCGTTCATCTTACTCTTAGCTGAAAAATCCTAGATTTTCGGCGAAATAATCTAGCTGAGAAAACATAAAATTTTGATACTCGTGTTACAACCAAATTCTTGTATGCTGCAAGCATGTTAATCACAATGTTTCGGTAATTAGGATCCTTGTTGCCAAGAAATTTTAAAACAACTTCACACAAAAAAAAAAAAAAACATGCTGATTTCTCCTTTTCGTCCATACTGTTTTTAAATGCTGCACCAGACATGTACTTAAAACAGCCTCCTTCCTTATTTAAAGCTTTTACAAGCTGTTTCATTAAGCCAAGCTTGATGTGGAGAGATGGCAGCACAACTCTAGAAGAACTCACAAGGCTTTGGCGCACAACATTCTTACAACCGACTTCCAAATTTTGTCGAGGTGACCAATCTTTCATAGTCTAGTGATCAACTCATGCCCTACTATCCCACAGGCAAAGAATGCATGGAAATTTGGTAAATCAGATTGTTGACCCAGGAACATGGTAAGAACTTTGTAATCATCACAAACTTGCCACTAGTGTTCTTATAGTCTAGTCGCAACAACAGCAGTTGCAAATTTGTGTATGATTTTTTTTTGGGATCACTGAATAGGCAACGGGCACTAAACCAAAAATGTTTCCGTTATGAAGGAGGAAATCCTTTAAACTTCGCTTCGAAGCATCAATGAACAGTCTCCATTCACTTAGGTCATAGTTTGGAAGTCCAAGTTTTAGCATAAATTCTTTCACATTACTGCAGTATACAAGATTATCATCTTCGGAGAAAAAGTATTTAAAGCCTATTTCACGTTGTCAGTACCAATAGAATGATGTTTGTTTAAGATTTTCTGGTCGCACAGGGATTGGTATATTAGGCACAAGTAAAATGGCTGACCGAACAACTGAATACACGATTTGATTTTTATGTTTAGAATCGTACCCCTTCACATCTCACGAACAGAAGTAGCAGTCTTTACTATGGTTCGACTGCTCTCTCCAAACCATAGGTACTCCAAAAGATAGCAACGGTTTTCTCCAATTGATCAAATGACGAAATTCTTCAGTGAATACTCTACATACTTTGTGTGGTGCCCAAGCTTTACTTTGGTCTCCAAGTTTGATTCCAAAATAGGCATGATATGACTTTTTCACAAAATCTGTAATATTACACCTCTGCTTAGGCAATGTGTATATCCTACATAAGGTATATAACAAAAGTGGTCTGGATTATTTAGACATCCTCGATGCAACATGGTAAATACTTTCTTACTGGACTAAAAATTTTCAACATTCTACTCCACAATAAAGCTTCAAACTGATTTCGCTTCGTTTCCAGATGAAACGCAGACTAATGAAATGTGAGAGAAGCTAGACGAGTTGAGTTCAGTCTCTCACCAAGGAGTGGCTGACATTTCCGTCTTTCACAAATAAAAATAATGACAAGGCTGCACGTTATTTCGCCCTAACTTCCTTATGTGCTTGCACCCCCTATCTGCTAAGAAACATCCAGTGTCCTTGGTTCTCAATTGAGGCGCGGACATGGGAAAGGTAGTAACTGCCAAAAACAAAATTTTTCAGGGGAAGCAAAAAAGAAATTTATGAACACTTTCTCACTTACATTATTACAGAAACTGCTTTAAATGAAAGGCATACACTCATGTTTGTGTTACATATGAAATTTGAAAAGTCTGGCACAGATTTAACTGTGAAATCCTATTTTATGAAAATACAACATTGAAATCACTCCTTAGCCAAACTGAGAATTAAAGTTATTTATACATTATGCACAAATTTTTCGGTAAAATGCATGATACTTTTCATCGAGGAAGTCTAACATAGATAACAAGTCTCTCTTTTTGGCATCAGGGACGACTGGTCTTCTTTCAAGGCGTTGCAAGCACTGCAAGTTAGTGATTGACGTTAATGACTGTCCTTTCTTAAAAATCCTGTGCTCTGTCCACATTTCAAGGTCATTAAATGACTGTCTTGTTTTTATTAGAGGAAAATGAGCTCTTGAGAGTCTAATCCAGTTGAGGGTGCTGATTTTATAGGAGTTGTATTCAAAAACTTGTCACATTCTGCAGAAAAGTCGAAGAAATCCTCATCCTTCATCATTATTACATTATTAGGCCTTACCTCTTCTGGAACCATGGTCTTGCATCTTTTTTTTTTCTTTTCTCTATGATGCCAAATTCCCTATCACATGGCATGTAGGAATGTTCTGAAACCAGAAATTTCAAGTCCACTGAATCAAAATGTTTCTTGGCAATAATGTAAATCAGGACCATTAGAATCACCCGATTCTTATTCTGCCCTGCACAGTTATCAGCCCATATTTGTCTAGACACACTCTGATGCTGTAAAAGGAGTTACTACCTTCTCCGCGCCAACAGCTGTGCACATACAACTTACAACATCTAGTGACTACGTTTCCAACTTCGTTTCATTACATACGGACATACTACCTTCTCTGTGCCATTGGCATGACCATTTACTACCTTCTCAATGAAAAACCTAAAAATTCAAATTTTTGGCAGTTACGACCTTTCCCATGTCAATGCCTCAATTAAACACCTTAAAAATATGTTGAATACATTTGGTTTTCATATCCTAACATACTAAACCTACATATGTTAAAGTATTACAGTTTAAATAATTACGCTATAAATTGTCGTAATATATTATAGGAAAATTAAAATAACAAAAAAATGGTACGTGATAGGAACTTTTTGGCCTTGAATTTGATTTCAGCATGCTAAAAATACCCTAAAAACATTAAAACTTTGGAGGCAGGAATTTCATCGCAGACTAGTGTTATTAATGAATATTGATTTGATCATGACGTGATCGTTATATAGGCCTATTTTTCATTTAATTTACACAGTATTTGACAAGCAACACAGAAATATTCCGGCACTTTGACTGTTGTTGATGTTTTAGATATTTACTGAGTATTAAAAACACTCAACCATACTTCTGTATTAATTGTTCATACTTATCCCACAAGACATAACTATTATCATGTGGAACCCAATGCCAGATTGACAAAATCGTCCATACCTGTGGAGTAACGGTCAGCGCGTCTGGCCGCGAAACCAGGTAGCCCGGGTTCGATTCCCGGTCGGGGCAAGTTACCTGGTTGAGGTTTTTTCCGGGGTTTTCCCCTCAACCCAATTGAGCAAATGCTGGGTAACTTTCGGTGCTGGACCCCGGATTCATTTCACCGACATTATCACTTCATCTCATTCAGACGCTAAATAACCGAAGAAGTTGATAAAGCGTCGTAAAATAACCTAACCTTGACAAAATCTAAAAATTGTCAAAACTCGATTGTCATTGTTTTATTTAACAAATTACCCCAAGAATCAATTAATGTTAGCTTTTCTTAACTTTCAAGAAAGCAAGACATAAAATAGCTTGTATACTATCTATTTTGTTATTTTAAGGGTGCATTTATGCGATTTTGGGTCAAAAATCTATTTTTTAAAACTAAACTCATAATTTAGTTTGATAATTGTTAGTAATATACTATTCCTTAAGTTTCCACGTCTATATTCAATCTACAAAATATGTCTAAAATTATTTTGGTTTTATCATGCACAAGGCCTGCCCTCGTTCTAGCGTGAAAAATTTCAGGAAATTATATATAAATATATATACTTCAAATTGGACCGGCAAAAATTCAGAACGTTTTGCTGCACGATGCAAGATGGCTGTGGCAACATGGATACCAATGCACTTCCTGTTCCTACTATAAATAAAGGAATAAACACTTTTTTTTTCTTTGGTCAAATTTTCATATGTTTATTTAGCAATATTTTTTTTTCTTCGTTTCCCGTAGCTTACATTTTAGTAGGGTGCGGTATATAAGGAACATTTTCTCCTAAACCATGGAATCTATTTACATGAAACTTGGGAAAGTTGTTTTAAACACTACATTGGAAACTCCTGTGAAACAGTTTTTTTTTTTTTTTTTAAGTTTGTTCAGAGGGAAAATATCCAGTCTTACAAGCTTGAAAAAAGTTAATTTGTTTTTACCGTTAATTTAACAAAATACATAACCTTAAAATTTAAGATATCTAGAGACTTTCTGTTCCACAGGATTCTTTAATACCTTCCTAATAATCAACGTAAAACATTCAAGTGCATAGCAGTAGTGGGTTTTGTGAAATTGTTACTAAGGACTTTAAAGGTTCCCCAGAAAAGCAATTTTTCATAATTATGTAAATTACTAATCAATGTCATTCAAAATTATAGGATACACTCCATAAACATATTATATTTGTGCGTATCCAAAATTTTGTTAGATCATCTTGAAAACAATTTGAGGTAAAAAAAATAATTGTACGCTACCAAATTTTCACATACGTCACCTCTTGTATTTTATTGTATTTTGTTGTATTATTGTGGGCCATGTTTATATTGGCATATTTGCTACTTATGAAAATACATAATAACAATAATGATAATAATAATAATAATAATAATAATAATAATAATAATAATAATAATATCAATGTCTGGAATTGAACGGGTTACATCAGCTTTTTGTCTATGCGGATGACGTGAATATGTTAAGGAAAAATCCAGAAACTATTAGGGAAAATACGGGAATTTCACTTGAGAGAAGTAAAGCGATAGGTTTGGAAGTAAATCCCGAAAAGACAAAGTATATGATTATGTCTCGTGACCAGAATATTGTACGAAATGGAAATATAAAAATTGGAAATTTATTTTTCGAAGAGATGGAAAAATTCAAATATCTTGGAGCAACTGTAACAAAATATAAATAACACTCGGGAGGAAATTAAACGCAGAATAAATATGGGAAATGCGTGTTATTATTCGGTTGAGAAGCTTTTATCATCCAGTCTGTTGTCAAAAAATCTGACACTTAGAATTTATAAAACAGTTATATTACCGGTTGTTCTGTATGGTTGTGAAACTTGGACTCTCAATTTGCGACAGGAACAGAGGTTAAGAATGTTTGATAATAAGGTTCTTAGGAAAATATTTGGGGCTTAGAGGGATGAAGTTACAGGATAATGGAGAAAGTTACACAACACAGAACTGCATGCATTGTATTCTTCACCTGAAATAATTAGGAACAAAAATCCAGACGTTTGAGATGGGCAGGGCATGTAGCACCTATGGGCGAATCCAGAAATGCATATAGAGTGTTAGTTGGGAGACCAGAGAGAAAAAGACTTTTATAGAGGCCGAGACGCAGGTGGGAAGATAATATTAAACTGGATTTGAGGGACTTGGGATATGATGATAGAGACTGGATTAATCTTGCTCAGGATAGGGACCGATGGAGGGCTTATATGAGGGAGGCAATGAACTTCCGGGTTCCTTAAAAGCCATAAGTAATATCAATAACAATAATAATAATAATAATAATAATAATAATAATAATAATAATAATAATAATAATAATAATAATCCGAAAAGACAAAGTATATGATTATGTCTCGTGACCAGAATATTGTACAAAATGGAAATATAAAAATTGGAGATTTATCCTTCGAAGGGGTGGAAAAATTCAAATATCTTGGAGCAACAGTAACAAATATAAATGACACTCGGGAGGAAATTAAACGCAGAATAAATATGGGAAATGCCTGTTATTATGCGGTTGAGAAGCTTTTGTCATCTAGTCTGCTGTCTAAAAATCTGAAAGTTAGAATTTATAAAACAGTTATATTACCGGTTGTTCTGTATGGTTGTGAAACTTGGACTCTCACTTTGAGACAGGAACAGAGGTTAAGAATGTTTGATAATAAGGTTCTTAGGAAAATATTTGGGGCTAAGAGGGATGAAGTTACAGGAGAATGGAGAAAAGTTACACAAGGCAGAACTGCACGCATTGTATTCTTCGCCTGACATAATTAGGAACATTAAATCCAGACGTTTCAGATGGGCAGAGCATGTAGCACGTATGGGCGAATCCAGAAATGAATATAGAGTGTTAGGCCTAGTTGGGAGGCCGGAGCAAAAAGATCTTTGAGGAGGCCGAGACGTAGATGGGAAGATAATATTAAAATGGATTTGAGGGACTTGGGATATGATGGTAGAGGCTGGATTAATCTTGCACAGGATAGGGACCGATGGCGGGCTTATATGAGGGCGGCAATGAAACTCCGGGTTCCTTAAAAGCGAGAAGTAACTAAGTAAGTAATATTGAATAATATTATTGAATTTTTTTTTGTATTTTATTGGTTACTTTACGACGCTGTATCAACATCTAGTTTATTTAACGTCTGAATGATATGAAGGTGAAAATGCTGGTGAAATGAGTCCGGGGTCCAGCACCGAAAATTACTCAGCATTTGCACGTATTGGGTTGAGGGAAAACCCCGGAAAAAACCTCAACCAGGTAACTTGCCCCGACCGGGATTCGAAATCGGGCCACCTGGTTTCGCGGCCAGACGCGCTGACCGTTACTCCACAGGCGTGGACAATATTATTGAATAATAATAATAATAATAATAATAATAATAATAATAATAATAATAATAAATGTAGTTTCAGGTGTTTTATTTACTCTATATTACAGATGACAGATGAAATGGACGAAAAGTGGACAGAATGGTGGAATTATAGAGGGAACCGGAAGTACCCCGAGAGAAGGACTTTACGAAGATTATTTTATCCACCAGAATTTCATCACGAAGTGGCGTGGGATTGAACCCGTTGAGTTTTATTTGGATTTCGTTTTGTTTGCAGTGTCACGTAGTTCTTGTTTCTCCACTTGCACACATTTTTAATTTAGAAGGCTGTGCATACAAACGCTGAAGCGCTGTATTAAATTTACTTGTTAATGGCAGACTGGTATGCAGCAGTTCGTCCGCTGCAATGAGTTCTAGATTACCAACTACGATTACTTACCTCTTCCAAGTCGTGGCTATTCTTTCAGTTCACTGTGGGGGAGACGCGGGGAGGTCTTTGAACCGGACACCTGCCAAGTAACATCTATAATTTCCTGATATAGCGTTTAATTCAATTGGGTAAGAGCTATCATATAGCCCAGTATATCTTCCCCACGCTACCTACTAAGTACCTGGACGTCTTCCAAAAAGAAATATGAGATACTCGCATGTGAGAATCTTTTCGTAAAGTTCAAAACTTTTATACTTTTTATCTCCTTAAAAAGTCTACAGATCGTGTTATGTGTTCAGCCGTGTTACGACTGCCTCCCACAATAAGCAGTTTTGACTCAAAGACTTGTTTATCCTACAGAAAAAAAGAAACTCCACTATTTTTCATACTGTTTCACGTAGCGCCAATTAAATCATGCGTATGAAATGCGTTAATCTTGTCTCTCTTCTAACATTTTTATTGCCACACTCGTTAGAAGCCTCGGACGGACGAGGGAAGAAGATAAAGTGCTCAGAGAAACGCAAGAAGGGTCCTTTAAAATTTGTGACAATTTGGAAGTGTAATTTTTCTCTCTTGTTGAAGTTTTTAAGTTTCAGTTTTCTGTCTCTTCCCACGTCATTCGTGATGGCAAATAATTTCATTTCACAGCGTGCTGAAAAACCGTGCAGTTCCTTAGCTTCACTTTCGCAAGATCAAGATACTTCGTGTAGAGGGCACTTTTTATCGCCATCTGTATTTGTAATTCTTTATTTAACGTTTCTTTCAAACTACACAGAAAGACTATTCACACAAGGTGAACTACAATTGAACTGTTTTACATAAAGTGCATTTTAAACTACGGGAATTATAGTATTTAGACATGAAGCAATTACTCTAATGGAGGATAATTGAGACATTTATTATTTTTATTTTTTAATACCTAAAGAATAAAATTAATCATAATCAATTATTGCTTAAACTTTAAAAAAGCGTTTTAAACAGCTTGATTATTAAATGGTAGCGTGCGAAATAGTACATTATGCAACGAGCCTATAATGGTAGTAATTAACACGCGAGGATGTTTATGAAACGAGCGCAAGCGAGTTTCATAATTTTCATACGAGCGTCTTAATTACCATTATAGGCAAGTTTCATACGACTTTTTATGCTCGACCATATTTCTAACTTGAAATTATTCGTAAGTATTCATGTTATTGTTATGTGAGTGAGTGCAATAGCCTACCTCATGAATTGTGAGATGTGCGCAGACGCGAAAGTATTGATTTTTTCCGGAAAACGAATGTCGATGACCTTGATATATAATCTAGAGAGTAAGATAAACATGTCTTGATATAACCTTGAAATTGAATTCGACATTGAAAAACGAGATGAGAAATTGAATTTATTTGAATATTATTTACAATTAACGCTAATTATTATAGTAACAGAACATAACCTTCTACGACAGTATTGGATTTCCAGCCTCCGTGACCTTTCGATAGTTGTCTTTCGATTGCATATCCGAGAATAATCGAAAACCTGAACTTTAATGAATAGATGTACTTTAATGACATGCATTAAAGGACTGCTACTAGGTGTATAATTACTGCATTTCGGCATGGTCGAGCATAAAGTACTTTTAACGCTGACTTTCAACTGTTTGCTCCGATTGTCAATTGTTTCCCTCCAAATGTTTCAACCGATTAACAATGCCAGACCTATTTTTAAAAATGATTGTCTTTTTGTTTTAAAAAAAGTACACAAATTAAATTGCTTCAACGAATATTTTATTGATAATTATACGAAACAAAGAACAAATGCATATCAAATATAACTTCAATCAGTGGTTTGCAACCTCTCTTTAGGCCCATAAACACGTTCTACTCATTTGCTATTTACATAATGTGATTTAAACATCCTTAATAAATTTGAAGCTACAGTATTTTAAATCTTAGTTTTAGCTCTTCAATGTAATATGAAAACTTATATACAAACATGTTTTACGTTCTATCACGTATTTCTCAGAAAAAAAAATGAAATTAGTTTTGTAGACTTACTATAAGATTATTATTAATGGGATGGTTTATACTGCCTTGCAGTTGTCAGTTTTGAGAAGTCTGGTTCAATACTGTATAAGAGGAAGGAATCACCTATATGAGAAATATCTCATCCATCAAAACAGAGTTAGGAAACGATCCCAGGATGGAGGTAGCATTCCCTTGCTGAACTGCGATTCCAATGCGTTGACGAAGGAAATTCATACATCTAGGATCGCTGGTACAGGACAGTAGGCGTGTACTAATTTGGGTCAGTAGATCTTTAGCGTTCCTACACCACGGACCAAAGGTCTCAACTGCAAACGTGATGTTTCTTTGTTTCTTTGCTTCCTTGCTCGATCGCTCGCTCGTTTGTTCCTTCGTTTATTTATTTGTTTATTTACTTATTTATTTGCTTATTTATTTATTCATTAATTGATTTATTCATTTATTTATTCAATCATTTTATATATTTACTCATTCATTTTATTTATTTATTTACTCATTTGTTTATTTATTTGTTTACTCATTTATTTATTTATTTACTTACTCATTTATTTATTCATTCATTTTATTTATATATTTACTCATTCATTCTATTTATTTATTTACCGGTACTCGTTGTGTATTTATTTACTCATTTATTTAATTTATTTATTTATTTATTTACTCATTTATTTATTTTATTTATTTATGTATTTATTTATTTATTTATTTATTTATTTATTTTATTTATTTATTTACTCATTCATTTCATTTATTTACTCATTTCTTTATGTGTTCACTCATTTATTTATTTAGTCATTCATTTATTCATTTTATTTATTTATTTACTCATTCATTTTATTTATTTATTTACTCATTTGTTTATTTATTTTATTCATTTATTTATTCATTTATTTAGTCAAGCATTTTATTTATTTATTTACTCATTAATTTCATTTATTTACTCATTTGTTTATGTGTTTATTCATTTATTCATTCATTTATTCATTTTATTTATTTATTTACTCATTTATTTTATTCATTCATTTACTCATTTGTTTATTTGTTTACTCGTTTATTTATTTATTTATTTTTTATTTATTTTTTATTTATTTATTTTTTATTTATTTATTTATTTATTTATTTATTTATTTATTTATTTATTTATTTATTCATTTATTCATTCATTCATTCATTTTTTATTCATTCTTTCATTTATTTACACAATAATTTTAGCTCCTAATTTTCAAGATGCTTAAGATTACTCAACGTTAGATCTCACACAATATATTTATAGACACGTACGAATATTTTTATTCAATTTGGTTAAAACTGCATGCGCATGGGGCATTTTGAACACCAAAAACGTAGTTTCGAGAAAAAGACAAATTGTTCAAAATAGATAAAATACTGATATATGGAACAGGCTATATAAAAATCGCTCCTGGACCTTAAAGAAGGCGTAGAGGCAAAATCCTATTGTCAACTTTCTAAGTGACTGAGGAATATTTTCGTACAAAAAAAAAAAAAAGAAATTGTTTCTTGACCATTTTTATAAAAACTCAGTCCTCGTGTCCCCTAAGTGATTATATTGATTTCATTTATCGAATTATTGATAAAAAAAACAATCGTGATATCACAGATACATAGACAAAGCCAAAAGGATAACAAACTAAAATACTAGGCTATATCAACACTAGTTTCCATAAAATAATTTATAACTTATCATAAAAATGGTTTTTTTATTAGCCAATCACGAATAACACACCTAAATCTATTAAAATTAGCAATATGTGCACTATAAGCAAGTTTATTACACATAGACAATGCAATTGATGTAAACCATTGTTCAGACTTGCCTAATCTAACCCTAGGGGTCACAAGGTGGTAATTATGCCTTGTACCACAATGATGAGGAAATGCTTCATGCGATGAGGTGATAATGTATTTTGTGCGAGATCGATCGTATTTGCTTGGTTTTCGCACAAAACCAATCCGCGGAAAGTCTAAAATTCCACATTTAGTATTCACAACCTAACACACACAACAATTTCCCTCTTCTTACCGCTTAAGAGACATATTGATTTTACTGCTTTAGGCTTTTAACATATTTTTAGAGACGTTCAATATAGTAATAATTATAAATTGGAAACTTACCACTGCAATTTCACCTAAATTGCACTGTTAATTATTGTTTTTAAATATTTGCAAAAATTAAGTAAACTCTACAACTCCACTAAAGTTACTGCATTCGTGATGCAAGTAACATTAAGGAAGCCGTGAAAAAAATCAACAAGATTTCAGACTCATTACGTAACCTTACCGTTTGTTTTAAGTTCGCATTTATAGACTGGGGGGGGGGGGGGAAAGACAGACGTATATCACGGCCTGCTGGAGTATAGTAAACACAGAAAACATTTTAAAGCAACAATGTTGAAGATAGATATTTTTGTTTTGCAAATTTGCCGTCATTGAACAGAAACCAAGATGGAGATTTCATTGCAACTAATTAGAAATTCCTCTTTCAGGTATGTAATAAACGATATTCGCACAAAATAATATACGATACACGAGCGGTATGTTTTCTTTCAATTCTCAGAAATTAAAAAAGCTCAACTACATTTCGCTTTTTCAAACTTTACCTCGAACATGAAAACTTCAACATACCCTCTTGTAACGCATATTACTATTTAATTTGCTGCAGAGGACATGAGAGATTATGATGTGAAAATTACAATTTTAATTCACAAATAAATGCCATTACAGACACTGTTCAGAAATAGCGTTCACATCTATCATTCAACATTCCATTTAAACTACCTACGTAGCTATTCAAAGGCAATGAAATGGCATTGATGATACAGAGGTATTATCACAGTCTAGTATATATATAGTCACGAAGCTTCAGTTGATGAGGTTGCTAGGAGCAATAGACTGTGCTGGTACTATTTCGCATTGTCTGTAATGAGGCGACAGTAGCGACCCTAGTGGTTAGTAACTATCTATGGATGCATATTTATTACATATTGAGCTTCGTGACTGTATATACTAGACTGTGGTATTATAATAAAGATGGATAGGCCTAACTGAACAGTAAACCAAAATACGAATAGCCTCATTGTAAATTACAAATATTACCAATCACAAATCTTACATGATCTGCCCGAAAACGTAACTACTTGCGCTTTGGTGAGAATCTGTTAGTTAACTGAGCTACGGCTAGACTTACTGCCATCAAAAAGCTAGTCTGTTGCTAATACAGCTCTGTGTTATGCGTCTAGCCATGTTTGTGAGAAAGAACTAGTCATTTATGTTACATGTCTTCTTGAGCAATGTGTTTGTATTCACTTTCCAATAAAATCAAAATAAACACCTGTATTTTGTAACTCAATTGGCAATTACAGTGTATTAATTACATAAAGATGCAGGCAATAATAAAATATTGCGCGATTTTAAGCAAAAAACCAGACAAACATGAGAGATAACAATCAAGACATCCAGCGGCGAAATTGTAACTGGCTACGTCACTTTTCACAGACGCTGGCAGCTATAATACACCAACAACATGTATCAAGTTGATATCTGGTTTATCTTTATGTTAGGGTTCACAACTAGGTAGTCAAAAATGAGACACCAGCATAAAATAGAAAATAATTTAGCAAAAACTACTTTCAAATATATCTCACAGTCCTAATTAAAACGTTCCCACTTCATTTTCATTCTTTGTTTACAATTGCAATTGAAATATGTCACAATGTAAGTAAAAAGTAGGCCTATCTTTCCCTTATTGACGTAAATGTTTTATTTCCTCGCACCAAGTATGCACACTCATTCCGGAATCCGTATTGGAACAAAATATGAAAATTTCAAATCCTTACCGTAACAATACTATGAGTCACAGCCGAATGCTAATGTTATTAGTAGTTAGGCCATGAACCAATGTAACTTATGTCATCACGCCCAATGACGCCACCTCCCTTTGCTACGGGCATGATGGCACATGAATTACGTATAACATTAGATGTGCCGCGCGACCTCTCTCAGTAATATCTCGGCATCGAGAGCAGCTACAGACCTGTGCCACCACTCATTTGATTAATAATCTCGCGTTCTGCAATATTAAAGTAATGATAGAGATGTATGATATGCTTTTAGTGAACCATAGTGAAAAATTTGTTGTGAGCTGGGTCCAATTTCGGAATGTCGCTTTATATGAAGAGAAAATATTTGCATGCCTTCGTTAATTTCTTTTCTTATCATAGGCCCATACTCTCCAATATTAAACCAAAACGAAAATAAAACATTCAAACCAACACAACTGTAACTTCATTCTCAAAACTGGGTGAAATATTCTACGTGCCGGTGCATCCCTCATACGGCACAGATTTTTTATTATTTTCATGCATTACTCTATTCGCGAAATAGTCTCATTACATACTATCACACGAGGATTCATTTCCTTTCAATAATTCATTCACGCGACTGAATTTACCCAAAACATGAAAATTTGTTGTGGTCTTTATTGTCTAAGAAAATTAGTTCCAAAAATAGAACAAATCCACATAATCGTCATCTTTTAAAGTTAAACTTCTAACAAATTCATATATCACAAGAGAAGAAATATTATTAACAATATTACATTGACTTAATTTAATTCATACAAATGAATAAAAAGAGTAAATTTAATCCATTACATTTCTTGTAGCACTGAAGAAAAAAGAGAGTAAGCCAGCATGCTACGCTGGAGACTGGCTGCATGGATTAATAGTGGAGGTTCTACCTGGCAACGCTTCCCGCCAATAAACAACGCCAAAGGGAAAAGAAACTCCTTCATTTAATTACGGTGTTCATATAATTGAATTTAAAGATAATTCTTGTATCAGTTTTAGTTCCAGTTAATTTTCGTGTTTTATTAAAGATGAAAATAACTTTTATAATAAGGTAGGCGTTGTATAAGCAGTGAGCTTATTTATAATTAATAATTCTCATAAAATGTATACTAAAATAGTTGAAATTATATCTGTTATTATTTTGTATTACGAGAAGTGTAATTGCAAATATGAATTACAACCGAAAGTACATTACACAATTATGATAGAATTTAAAATTAATTAAATTTATTCCATATACGGACAAAACATTCCTCAAGAAATTATAATTATCGCAAAATACAGGTTTTTTTATTGGGTTATTTTACGACGCTGTATCAACATCTAGGTTATTTAGCGTCTGAATGAAATGAAGGTGATAATGCCGGTGAAATGAGTCCGGGGTCCAGCACCGAAAGTTACCCAGCATTTGCTCGTATTGGGTTGAGGGAAAACCCCGGAAAAACCTCAACCAGGTAACTTGCCCCGACCGGGATTCGAACCCGGGCCACCTGGTTTCGCGGCCAGACGCGCTTACCGTTACTCCACAAGTGTGGACTGATTTTAGGTAGAAAATATGTTATTCTATTTTATTTTTAATTCCTTCCCAAATTATTAATTTTACTTCCTCACTGTTGAAAATTTGTACGAGTATTTTGATGATTTATATCAACGTAAAATTTGTTTCTTCTGCAGGCATAATTTTCTCAATATTCTGGCCTTTTCGTGTGAGTTGTTCGTTTACGATTCAAAGAAATACTTGGTAATCATACATTGGGATGAGTTCTGAACAAACCGTGAATGAATCGTTACAAACGAATCGTAATGTCTGATTGAATCGCTGAAAAATAATCGTGCTGCCCAGGTCCAGTTCGAAACCCTTGTAATAATATGAATGATCTTCCCATTTTAGTCGTCAAAACTATCAATAGCATTGGAAACAACTTGGCTATCGATAGTTTCGATAGTTGAAGTCATAACTATAGATAGTATTATCGACTATCCCTCATCACTACGTTATACGCAATAAATTACAATTACGGTAAAATTTATTTAGGCCTACCAACATTGAGACTGATCAATTTATAAAGAGAAAATGACAACAGCGCGGATAAGAACAGGAATTCTGGGACTCACTGCATGTGGCAACGTTTCATTCCATCACAAACTCAATTGTTGAGAAAAGAATTAAATTCTGAGAAATAGAACAGAATACTGCGATGAAAATGGAACGTACGAAAGCGGGTTTCATGAATTCTGCTAACGGGGTCGTTTCTCAAAGGCAGATAATCGCGGGATAACCCGTTATATATTCCTTGTTTTTCTTATTCATATGTTAGAGTGAACATTCTGATGGAAGTCATGAAGATGTCCGCTTTTTGCGACTTCCGCGGAGAAGAGTTGATTGCACAACATCGATCTGGCAGATAGACGCATTCCGTGCTGTCGGTAGTACCGGGAAGAGATATGCCTGCAGGACCCGCGAAACAAGGAGGTAATCTGACATGTCCTTAATTCTTACTCGGCTGCAAGGTCCACAGATTTAATGACCCATAAAAGGATTGAACTCCGACACTATTCGTTATGGGGAGATGTACAGTTTTGAGTAGTGAAAAATTGGTGAAATGCAATAATGTTTTTTTTCTCAGTAATGAATAATTATTCTATAACACTGAAATCTCATAATATGCCCAACATACACTATTTCTGCAATTGAATATATGCCTGGAAAAACAGGTTAACCCACACTTTCTTAAAATAGAGAAAAAATAGCTGGTGAATCTTTCTTCTGCCCCAGCCACTAATAAATAAATAAAAAATATCTTCAAAATGCCTTGTATTTATACTAGTGATTAGTAGAAATTGATGTGATCACTGGGAGAGCTGTAAGCCCACCCTAAATATGTACCTCACTTATATACGAAAATTGTCGTGCGTGAACGAAGAATACTGCCATATTTCTTTAATGTTGTTGTTGTTGTTGTTTTCTAATGCCAGGCGTTTGACAATAAAGTCATTTGACCTCTTCCACTCCAATATTTTTCAAAGATATTATCATGGCCAGCCATTGAAGCACAGATTTTGAGGTGTTCCGAATCCATTTCTTGGTTTGAGTTGCACAAAGGGCAGTTAGGGGACTGATATATTCCAATTCTATGCAGGAGTTTAGCCAAACAATCATGGCCTGTTGCCAATCTAAATGCAGCTACAGACGATTTTCGTGGTAAATCGGGAATTAACTGTGGATTTTGATGCAGAGAGTCCCATTTTTTCCCTTGGGATTGTGTTATCAAATTTTGTTTGTTGAAGTCTAAGTATGTAGATTTAATAAATCTCTTCACAGAGTAATACGTAGATTTAGTAACAGGTCTGTAAGTAGCAGTGTTGACCTTCTTTGCTAAAGCATCCGAATTCTCGTTTCCCAGGATTCCACAATGGGATGGTATCCATTGGAATACAATTCTTTTATTGAGTGATATTAATTGAGAGAGCAATTTAGTTATTTCTGCTGTTTGAGATGAAGGTGTGTGTTTAGAGACGATTGATAGAATAGCTGCTTTGGAGTCTGACAATATAACTGCATTCCTAAATTTATTGATGTGGCATAGAAGATTCCTGAGACATTCACTTATTGCAATGATTTCACCATCAAAACTTGTTGTTCCATATCCAAGTGATCTATAAAGTAAGAAGAGACAGCACGTAACAGTGGGTTTCAGTGTTACCAACATAGTAATACTACTACACACCTAATCAAACCAAACCTAACCTTTCTCATAATACTACATACCTAATGAAACCTAACCTAATCTGTCACATAATACACACCTAATCAAACCTAACTTAACCTGTCACATAATACTACACACCTGTAGTAACATACCTCACATTTAATATAATTTCGTTTTCATGTATTGCCGGCTCTGCCAATCGTGTCGGTTTCCATCTAGTGGAAATGGATCTACTAATACTACTAATTTGAAGAGGAAGTAATGGCGACTTTCATAATAATTACGTTTTACATGTTTCGTGATATAGCCTACTAAATGTGTTAATGTAGTAATAATTATATAATTATATGGTACAATAAGATTTGAAATGTGTTGTGATTGTGATAAAAGTATTGCAAATTGGTTTATAGCGCCACATTGGCAGTGATAAAAGTGTGCGATATTCGTTCAGTGGCTGGTGGAGGCTCTATACTAGATTGACCAAATAGCTTTTTTGTGAACAAGGAAGAAAAAATTATTACAAGTATACTTTTGCGAACATGAGGTACGAGCGTACAGTATAAATTTACGTAATTTGTCACAAATTTTCTCTCTTTTTTGTCCAAAATAAGACAAGTTTATATAATATACTGCAAAAAGAAAATATTTTAAACCTTTTTGAACATTCACAAAAACTATATACTACATAAAAAAATATTTCTATTCACTAGTAACTCGTAAATAAACATTAAATCTTTTATCTTGCCAGTTTACAATACATTACACTTCCCTTTGCAATAATTTTCACTAATTTTCACATTTTTTCCAACTTTCCTTCTTCTACTGTCGAACTGCCGCCATTGTTTCTATTTATATATTCAATATAGTGTACCAGCACAAACACTTCATGGATTACAGTTTATCCTCTTCAGTCTCGAAATTATATTTTAAAAAAATTGACAAAAAAATCGGTCACATAATCATTCTGGGGTTGCAAAAATCCTAAATCAAGTCTTCACAGAAAATCAAACTTTGGGGCAATTTTGACTCTAGGCGTCCCAAAATTTTAAATTCTAATTTATAATTCTGGTATACAAGTGTTGCAAAAGTGATACTCTTCATTTCTGTCAAATTTAATTTTTCAAAATTTTCAAAAGTATCCAAGACACTACAAAAAATTAAAAGAAAATAATGTATAGGCCTAGTATACTCTATAACAGGACTGACGAGGATAATGACGTCGTTACTCAGGGGCGTACGCAAGGAAAGTTACCGGGTTTGAACTTCCCTTGATATTTTTGAAAGAATGCAAATGTATCCTATATATTTTTAAGTCTGCAGAATTATAATTTCAATATAAAAGAAAAACTCAATATCACATTTGTACCATAAATTAGAGAAGGATAAAAAAAACACTACCAACATTAAATAAATCAATCACCTCCAACTTCGAAAGTGAATAAACTTTAACCACCTCTGCTAAGATAGAACATACAGCTAAAAGAAAACTAAAACATGTAATATTACTTTTGTAATGGGGCATGTTGCGGGGGGGGGGGGGAACATATTTAGATTAGAGTATTTTTTTAATATATATAATCGTTTTACCTTCTCTAATTTTTCACTTTCAGAGTAACAAAATCTACATCGAGAATAAGGTGCTTAGTAAAATATTTGGGATTAAGAGGGATGAAGTTACAGGAGAATGGAGAAAGTTACATAACGCAGAACTGCATGCATTGTATTCTTCACCTGACATAATTAGGAATATTAAATCTAGACGTGTGAGATGGGCAGGGCATGTAACACGTAAGAAACCTAAACAGAAACGCCGTAATTTCTTTTAATGAATAGACCTAACCGTCGCAAACTAATATAGGGAATAAATTTGAGCTAAGATATTCAAAATGGCAGATGCCGTCTTTCCCAAGAACACCCCGAAGCGCTTGATCACGCAGTTTCATCATGTCCAATTCTGTCGACGAATAAGTATATACGACACAATGAGGAATATAAATACATTGCCTCCACTCGCAAATTGGCAGATGTCAGGCTCCAGCCTCCCTGGCACATGCAACAAATTGTATGATCAGCAACCGAAGCCAATTGTTTGATTTGTATGTCCAGCAATCCATACCGATCGCACAGTTACGGCTAATAAACCAGATAGCTACTGTAATCCGTAATTTAAATGCGATATCATGCCTACTGATTGACGTCGCTTTGGCTACCGTGTGATTACAACTTGCTGAAGAACGACACTGAAAAACAATTGTAATATAACTTCGCAAATGAGTGCAACAGGATGTGACGTGTGAAGACAAGTTGTGTCTTGTGGCTATGTACCACGAAGATTAGCAGGAAACCTGTCAGAATTACCGGGAAAGTATTAATATGAGGAATAAGTGTCTGAAGGTGACATGTACGCTGATTAATTGTAAACTTATTGTTCATGTTATAGTTGTAATCCCCTGGTAGAGGGGCAGAGAAGGCCTGACGGCCTTATCTCTACCAGGTTAAATAAATAAATCTAATCTAATCTAATCAATGTAGCGTTACGCATTTCGGAACAGTTAAAATCGTGCATAATCAGGGATTTCAAATAGTTTATTTTCTTGTACTACGGTATGCACCAAAACAAACAGTACTGAAATTATCACTCATCTGCTGTCCACGTATTCCTAGCAACGAAGTATTAATTACTGTATTAATTAATGTATTAATTTATTTATTTACTTATTAATTAATTAATTTATTTATTTATTACTTTATTTATTTATTTATTTATTTCATTTTTTAATATCTATCTGTCTGTCTGTCTGTCTGTCTGTCTGTCTGTCTGTCTATCTATCTATCTATCTATCTATCTATCTATCTATCTATCGTCCACACCTGTAGAGTAACGGTTAGCGCATCTGGCCGCGAAACCAGGTGGCCCGGGTTCAATTCCCGGTCGGGGCAAGTTACCTGGTTGAGGTAACCTCAACCAAATTCGGGCAAATGCTGGGTAACTTTCGGTGCTGGACCCCGGACTCATTTCACCGGCATTATCACTTTCATCTCATTCAGACGCTAAATAACCTAAGATGTTGATAAAGCATCGTAAAATAACTTAATAAAATAAATGTATCTATCTATCTATCTATCTATCTATCTATCTATCTATCTATCTATCTATCTATCTATCTATCTATCTATCTATCTATCTATCTATCTATCTATCTATCTATCTATCTATCTATCTACCTATCTATCCATCTATGTATTGTATATAATTAGAGACGAGTATTTCATGCACTATATAATCTCAAAATGCAAAAATGTCTGGTATTATTTAAATTTTTAATGAACTTAGTCTGCAGCATTTGCTGCACAAGCCACTAGTATATATATAGGCTATAAAGTTATGTCTTAAAGGATTATATGCGTTAATGCGAGCAAAAAATATAATAACAGTATGCGTTATTAAAGATTATATACGTTCAGAGATTTTACTTTCCAAACTGTATCCAATCTATGGTGGCATTTTATGTTCAGATGATCATTTGTAATCCTGAAATTCCGTGCCTTCGGAGTCTTGTTTTTGTCGTAAATATCCCTGATTATTACATTCCCTTGAGTACATTAATTTTAATGCTACATGCAAGTTCAAAGCAATTGCACTTGTGGGCTTCTCTTTGATTAGCTGTGTTTCCGGGTGGTTGCAGTTATCGCCACTGGGATGCAGCAGCAGTCATTGCTGTTAATTTATTGGAAGTCGTTTCCCGAAGAATCTCATGCAGTTCTATGAACAAAGCTGCGGACTGACCGATTTTATTCCTCCAGTTTTTCGCTATTACTTCTCATCATCACTGTCGGGTTAAACTTAATAGTTCATAAATGTGAATATCACTGAATGGGTGAGTAAATAAAATAAACAAGGAAGCAACTATGAAAATCATCAAGTAATAATTATAGAAAAACGTTTTTGTAAGAAATGCCACAAGACGTTTTCATTTCACTTCAGTTGCAAATAAATTGATCTAGAAAAAATCAAAACCTCTCCAGTGGTATTTATTAGGGCTATTTCGCGAACATAATAAAACAATTAATAGAGAAGATAAATAACGCATGTTATTAATTTGTTTTTTCCGGATTTCTGCACAATCCCATTTTGCTTGCTGGGATACTAAACGAATAGATTTTTTTAGTTGGTTATTCTACGATGTTTTATCAATTTCAATGGTTATCTAGTATCTGAATGAGATGAAGGTGACAATGGACGCAAAATGAATCCGGGGTCCAACGCCGAAAGTTACCCAGCATTTGCTCTTAATGGGTTGAGGGAAAACCCCGGAAAAAAATCTCAACCAGGTAACTTGTCCCAACCAGAATTCGAACCAGGGCCCGCTCGTTTCACTTCCTGGATGGATGGAAGGCCTACCTCAGAAGGTGTTACGATGATGTACTACATTAGCCTAAGTGTAAGCAAACAGATAAACATGTACATCCTTTGAAACGGAAATTGATCGCTATTCAGACACCAAGTCCCACCTCTGAACAGCTCGGGAATCATCTCGTTATCTAAACACAGAGTATGCTATGGACGAAACGAACACACGTGTTTCTTCCTCAATCCTTCGACTGCAACTGACGTAATTTTCATTGGTGTTACGTCATCCACTTGACAGTTCTGCCAACCTGTGCATTATTTATGAAATTGTCCTCGTATATTTATTTTGTGAAATTTATTTGAAGAAACATAAATAAAATGCTTCAATGTGCAAAATGGCATGTAGTATTACAATTCCTGTAACAAAGCATGCCAAATAATACAAAGGCCTATACCACCCGTATCAGCCTTTTTTTCTCGAAAATTATATGATACTGATTGTTCATAAAAAAAATTTGAATCACCAAAACCTATGTAAAGAATCGATTGGTGGTAGTACCATGTCCCGTATCAAACCGGAAGTAGGGGTACCTGTGGTTAACTTCGAAATTTCAAATGAGAACATGGGTCATTGAAGGTGCCATTGGAAACTACTTTTAAAAGAGACAACTTTTACTGAAACTTTTTTCTAACTTTCATTGTTTACTCACAAAGCAACAAAAATGGTATCTTCTGAGAAATGCTTTATGTTGTTTAGGTACGTATACGCTCTTCATAGTGAGTGTTCAAAATGTACGCCTTTTTATGCTTAAACAATGTTCTGATCACCTCCTAATATCCGTGATTGCACTTATACCTGGTAAGGTTTATCTTGTCTTAGTAGCAATAAAACCCCTTTTCAACGTCATGACAGCGGACGTAATACAGACACAGGCTCCCTCAACAGTGATGTACATGTACGCAGACGACATGGTGCTCGGGTCTACCAACATAAGAGAGCTGCAGGTCTCCATGAACAACCTTTCAGCTTGGGCTGACGAAAACGGTCTGCTCATAAACCAGTCTAAAACTGTCCAAATGGTATTCAGAAAGGGAGAAAGAATAGCAAAAAGTGACACAATCTGGATACAAAATCGACCCCTGCAAATGACCAATGCATTTAAATACCTCGGTGTAACGATACAGACGACAGCAAAATCCTTCAGAATCCACACTCAAGAACGAGCAACGGCCGCAGTAATAGCTATCCACGACATAACAGACATTACCCAACTAGCACTCTCAACAGCCATGCAGCTTTTCTATGCCAAAATACTCCCTATACTGTCATATGGACTGGACATCACATGGACCCGGCTAAACTACAATGACCTCAAGACCATGGAGAACGTCAAAGCAAGGTTCTTAAAAGCAGCACTGGGAATCTCAAAATATACACCCTCCAGAATGGCGTACGAACTCGCGCGAGAACCCTTCCTGATAGAGGAACTACGAAGCAGACTCATGCTGCCATCTACCGCAGCAGAATTTCGACTACGCATGGTCATGCAAGAGAAGAAGGCGGAAATAGAAAGTGAATTCTATGGAACGGACGCGATGATCAACCGCAACTGGACAGGGCCGAACAGCAAGTTACGAAGCGCCATAACAAGGCTAGCAGTTCACGGTTTTCACCACAAACTGTGCAGAAGATCAGAGTACCACGAACCTTCCCCCGAATGCGTGTGCAAACTGTGCAACGAAGTGTGTCCAAAATATCATTTTAGTAAATGTGTGAATAGAACGAAGTCACTGGTGGAATATAGTAAAGAGAAGTAACTCATACCAAACTAAATTGCACGTTTGTGCGCACTTCTTTCTTAAGTAGCAATAAAACCAAATCCCTTCAAATGAGAGTGGAGATTATAGGAGGGTTGTAAATTTTCAGGATTCCTTTCAAAACCTTGTCATTGTACAGGCTACTGGAATTCAATTTCTTGAAAGACAAGCTCAGTGACGGAACTACACAGTACGAAGAGAGATATTTTGTTATTTTATTTTGCGCTACAGAATATATCAACTGGTCCCTTCCGTCACTAGATGGATAGACGGCATCGCTCCACTCCCCCATCGCCATAACAATACAGACGAAGTAAGACATATCTCCTTTCTCTCTCTTTTCACAGTGAGACAAGATACATCACACAGACTCTAGCACAGCTGAGAGACCCACAGACTTCTCTAATTCTTTGTTTTATGTCTTCTCTAGTTGTTGGACGCACCTGGTAGACCATGTCCTTAATTCTCCCCCACAAGAAGGCTTGCCATTTGATTCAGGATTGTTTAGAATTCTGAAAAACAACAAATTTCATTCATACAATATTCATCTCCATCACAAACTTAGGGGACATGACTTCCAGACTCCTGTTGATTTCTGCAACTGCTTTCCAAACATGAACCGTGATTTCGAGCTCAGAATTCTGTGGACTGATGAGACAACTTTCAAAAGTAATGGTCAGGTGCATCTCTACAATACCCATTACTGCTCTCCGGTTAATCCACACTGGCTACGTGAAGTGGATTACCAGCACATGTGGAGCCTCAACACATGGTGTGGCCTCCTCGGACACCGAATCATAGGAGCATACTTTTGAGGAGAACTAGAATGGTAAAACGCAAGCTTCCTCCGAAATATTATGCACCAGCTGCTTCATGATGTTCCCCTTGTGCCTCGGATAATGATGTGGCTTCATCAGGACGGCTTTGTGGCCCTTTTCCACGTAGGGCTCAAAGAGTCCAGTTATTTCCCCTAAAGTGGATTGGACGGAGAGGACCAGTAGCTTGGCCAGCCCAATCTCCTGACTTCGCTCCAAATGACTTCTTCTTGTGGGAGAGAATTAAAGACATGTTCTACCAGGTGCGTCCAACAACTAGAGAAGACATGGAACAAAGAATTAGAAAAGCCTGTGGGTCTCTCAGCTGTGCTGAAGTGCAATCACGGATGTTAGGAGGTGATCAGAACGTTGTTTAAGCACAGGGTGGCATACATTTTGAACACTTTCTGTGAAGAGAGTATGTACATAAACAACATACAGCATTTCTCAGTACATACCATTTTTGTTGCTTTGTGAGTAAAGCATAAAAGATAGAAAAAAAAGTTTCAGTAAAAGTTGTTTCTTTTTAAAGGTAATTTCCAATGGCACCTTTAATGACCCATGTTCTCATTTGAAATTTCGAAGTTCACCACAGGTACACCTACTTCCGGTTTTTTACGGGAAATAGTAGGCCTACTACCACCAATCGATTCTTTACATAGGTTTAGGTTATCAAAATTTTTTATAGACAACCAGTATCACATAGTTTTAGAGAAAAATGGCTGATACGGGTGGTGTGAAAACCTGCTCTCTATCTCTCTCTCTATCTCTCTCTATTTATATTTATATTCATTTACAGTAAGAAGGTAAAAACAATTTCAAAGATTAAGTCATCTCATAAATGATTCGGACATAACAATAGTTAATAAAAAGACAATGTATTAATAATGAATGTATTAATAATATAATTGATTAAATAATAATGCTACTATCAATGACTCAGGAGAAGACGAGAGCGGACTGAGGAGGAAGGGATGTGAACAGATAACGTACGACAACACGTGCAATATTTGTACTGCAGTAAGCGGAAACATTAGGTCTCCTTCTGTTCAACTTAGCTTTAATTTCCATACGCATTGTTACTCATGTTTCCTGCACGAGTAATAACCTGGCTACTGGGATGCTTATCTGAGCGATGTTTATAATAATCAGCAGCGATAGGCAAGAAGGTCACATTCTTTCCGCTCGTCTTCTCCTGAGTAGAGATGAGCTTAAACGATATTTTCAAGTATCTGTGACAACTGTGACTGTGACAATTAAATATCTGTGACTTTTATCGGTGATTTTGTCACACCGATATTTTATATCGATACGTAAGCACAATATGCATGAATTACACCGATAAAAATTAGCAGGAAATATTGAAGAGCAGTGAAATATGAATACGATTTCTCTATACACGCCACTCATCAGTGATTTATATGGGAAAATCCAACAAAGAAATTATGTACATGTACCAATAACAAATAAATACTTACCTAACTGAACAGTAACATGTCAAAAGTTAACCTCATGTACCAATAGGTTATATTATAGATATTGAACTAGTTGATCATTTTTAAATGTAGTTGGGTATGGAGAAATTAAGGTTACATGATTATCCTAATCGTTTTAAAAATTGATCCTTTTTATTGTATATAATATAATGGATAAATTATTTTAAGCCGTGCATTAACATTATAATACTGAGTTATAGAATAAAAATTAATGAGACATAAGTATTCGGAAAAACACTGGAAAATAATTACAAAACAAAACAGTTCTTCAGACAGGATTTTACACAGATTAAGTACTGGTAACCAATGGTGTTATTATTTAAATCGTGTAATAACTACATCACTTATAATAAGATGGAGAAACTACCTCCCGATTGCTGTTATTGTATCATGCGCACGCGCAAACCTACGACATAGAGGAGAAAATATCAGTCCCCTACTGAATACGGAGCAGATTTCGATAGCGATATTTTGTCACATATATTTCGCGTCATCAGTCACAGGTTTATCTGTGACAAAAATACCTGTGACAAAATATCGGTTTGTGAAATATCGGCCATCTCTACTCCTGAGTAACGGACAGTATGTATTGTATGAGAAACGCTGTGCGAAGGAGTTGTAACCCAAATGTTACGACTGCTACAATGCATTCCATTCACCGCTCGGCCAGGTGCGTGTACTCATGTTGAATGGACTGCCCGCCAGTGTATCATTGTATCAAACAGTCTAATTACTTTTATTGCACACCACGCTGACCGCTGCGCTCATTATCACGCTCCGGGCGGCCACCCACTTCGCCCGCACGCCACGGACGCAAATCCATTAATTAACAGCCGGGACTGTATGTAATCGATCTCTGAGCATGTCATTCCCCGAGTAAACAGTCAAAAGGAATCCGTTTAGCTGGAGGTATCCGTGTCCATGCGCGGTACTCCGAGAAGCCACATCCCCACTCTATCACCAGCGAAGGATAAAACGACGCGCGACGGAACGAATAGGAGATCAGAGATAACAACACCGCGAGTGAAGTACGGAGGAGAAACTGTTGGTAACAACTGGACTTGTGATGAGGATGTAATAGTTCAAGAGAAGAAGGAATATTTCGAGAATAGGAGGAAGATTGAGAGAAGAAAAGGAAGTTTGCAAAAAGACAACTAACAGAAGAAAGGAAAGATGGCGAGAAGAAAACGATGGTTGAGAGTTGAGACAAGAGAAAGATGATTGAGGGAAGAAAAGAACGGTTGAGAGTTGAGAGAAGGATGATTGAGAGAAGAAAATGGTTGAGAGATGAGAGAAGATAAGGATTGAGAGAAGGAAAGAATGGTTGAGACATGACAGAAGATAACGATGATTGAAAGAAGAAAAGAATTGTTGGGAGTTGAGAGAAGAGAAGCATGACAGGGAGAAGAAAAGAACGGTTGAGAGTTGAGAGAAGGATGATTGAGAGAAGAAAATGGTTGAGAGATGAGAGAAGATAAGGATGATTGAGAGAAGAAAAGAATGGTTGGGAGTTGAGAGAAGAGAAGGATGACAGGGAGAAGGAAAGAATGGTTGAGAGTTGAGAGAAGGATGATTGAGAGAAGAAAATGGTTGAGAGATGAGAGAAGATAAGGATTGAGAGAAGGAAAGAATGGTTGAGACATGATAGAAGATAAGGATGATTGAAAGAAGAAAAGAATGGTTGGGAGTTGAGAGAAGAGAAAGATGATTGAGGGAAGAAAAGAACGGTTGAGAGTTGAGAAAAGGATGATTGAGAGAAGAAAATGGTTGAGAGATGAGAGAAGATAAGGATGATTGAGAGAAGAAAAGAATGGTTGAGCCATGACAGAAGTTAAGGATGATTGAAAGAAGAAAAGAATGGTTGGGAGTTGAGAGAAGAGAAGGATAACAGGGAGAAGAAAAGAACGGTTGAGAGTTGAGAGAAGGATGATTGAGAGAAGAAAATAGTTGAGAGATGAGAGAAGATAAGGATGATTGAGAGAAGAAAAGAATGGTTGAAACATGACAGAAGATAAGGATGATTGAAAGAAGAAAAGAATGGTTGGGAGTTGAGAGAAGGATGATTGAAAGAAGAAAAGAATGGTTGATAGTTGACAGAAGAGAAGGATGACTGAGGGAAAAGATGAAGATTTCGAAAATAATAATATGATCGATAGTAGAAAAGGGAGATTGCAAGCAGAAAAATATGACTGAGAAATGTAAAGGATGGTTGAAAGAAGAAAGGGGTAATTGAGAGAATAAAATGACAATTGTGAAAACAAACGAAGATTGAGAGAATAAAAGGGGGATTGAGAGAAAAAAGGACGATTAAGAGAAGAAAAAGACGATTGAGAGAAGCAAATGTCAATTGAGAGAAGAAAAGGAAAATTAAGTGAAAAAAGGACAATTGAGTGGAAAAAATGACGATTGAGAGAAGAAAAGCTCGATTGAGAAAAGTAAAGCACGATAAATCACTTACTTGAAAGAAGAGAATTACTGAGAGAAGAAGATGATTGAGAGAAGAAAAGCACAATTGAGAGAAGGAAAGCATGATACAGAGGAGAAAAGCACGATTAATGACTTACTTGAAAGAAGAGGTTGACTGAGAGAAGAAGAAAATGATTGAGAGAAGAAAATGATCACTGACATAAGGAAATGATGACTGTCAGAAGATAAGTAAGATTGAGAGAAGAAAAGGATCATTGAGGCAAGAAAAGAAAGATGGAGCAAAGAAAAGGATGATTGAGAGAAGAAAAGGATGACTGAGAGAAGAAAAGGATGGAGAGAAGAAAAGAAAGCTTGAGATAAGAGCTGGAGGAAGGACGAACGAGCAGGAGGATGGAGAGAAGGGGAGAAGATCGTAAGAGATGAGGTGTGGATAGCGGAGAATATAAAGATGTGAAAATGACGAAGTTGTGAGAGGAGAACGGAGGATGGAAGAGAATAGAAAGTAGATGGACATGATGTAGAGAAGGTTTTGGATAGAAGAAGAGAGAGGAGAACAGCATGAAGAGAGAAGCAGGAAAAGAAAGATAACAAAGTAGGGAAAGCAGGTGAAGCAATTCAGAAATATAAAACAAGGTAAATTTGGAGAGAATAGAACATAATTGGCATAACAGAGGTTAAATTAATGTGAGAACAGGAAAGGAAAGAATATGACGAAGTTGTGACTATCACACTTGATTACTGAAGGCACGTGTGACTGTCACAATAGCTAATAAATCACAGCCATGGTGAGTTTTAATCTGTAACCATAAATCAATGCGTTGTATGAGCAGAAGCCTTCCCTATTAGGTTCTTACCTACTCATCGCTGAATAAATGTTCCATAAATAATATTATTACTAACTTCTACTTAGCATTAGTGAAACAAGATTATTTTTTTAATAAGTAACAAAACGTCTTTTTTCTACGAGAATATCTGTGACTGGCGTGTATAATGTAGTCTGCAGTTGTGTGCTTGATATACTGTTCCTTGTTGCTTAAGCAGACTTGTTAAGCAGAATGAATTATTATTAGTAAAGATACTAAAGTGAGCTGAATTGTCATCAAGCAAGTACCACGTACAGAGGTAGCCTACATCATCCATTAAATGGTGCAATTAGTTTCTGAGAACCGCCTATATCTCTCACTTCATTCTATGAATACAATTTTGTTACTATACAGACATTGGCGTAAATTTTTATAGCAAAAATAATAATCTGGGTCCCTTTCCTTAGGGCCTACTGCCATTTTTTCTTATTTTCATAATTTCATTTTTTACATAATTTCAATAATAGTAATATGCGTTACAAGAGCGGTATGTTGAAGTTTTCATGTTCGAGGAAAAGTTTGAAAAAGCGAAACGTAGTTGAGCTTTTTTAATTTCCGAGAATTGAAAGAAAACATACCGCTCGTGTATCGTATATTATTTTGTGCGAAGATCGTTTATTACATACCTGAAAGAGGAATTTCTAATTAGTTGCAATGAAATCTCCATCTTGGTTTCTGTTCAATGACGGCAAATTTGCAAAACAAAAATATCTATCTTCAACTAAAATATTTTCTGTGTTTACTATACTCCAGCAGGCCGTGATATACGTCTGTCTTTTTTTCCCCCCAGTCTATGATGAGTCTGGAATCTTTTCGATTTTTTCACGCCTTCGTTAATGTTACTTGCATCACGAATGCAGTAACTTTAGTGGAGTTGTAGAGTTTACTTAATTTTTGCAAATATTTAAAAACAATAATTAACAGTGCAATTAAGGTGAAATTGCAGTGGTAAGTTTCCAATTTATAATTATTCCTATATTGAACGTCTCTAAAAATAATATGTTAAAAGCCCAAAGCAGTAAAATGAATATGTCACTTAAGCGGTAAGAAGAGGGAAATTGTTATGTGTGTTAGGTTGGGAATACTGAATGTGGAATTTTAGACTTTCCGCGGATTGGTTTTGTGCGGAAACCAAGCAAATACGCACGATCTCGCACAAAACAATTTAGCATAGCAAAATACACCATTTTTAAACAAAATTAAGTGAACATTACTGAAAAAATTTAAATGACATAACTACTATTTTACTAAGGCTATAATTATACAATAATAGGCCTACCAAAATAAATTTAATGGGAGGATAATATTAAAATGGATTTGAGGGAGGTGGGGTATGATGATAGAGACTGGATTAATCTTGCACAGGATAGGGACCGCTGGCGGGCTTATGTGAGGGCGGCAATGAACCTTCGGGTTCCTTGAAAGCCATTTGTAAGTAAGTAAGTAAGTAAGTTCCACCAATCAGAAAACACCATTGTAGCAATATGAAAGCGCAAGTATCGATTATTCTCGGATATGCAATCGAAAGACAACTAGCGAAACGTCACGGAGGCTGGAAATCCAATACTGTCGCAGAAGGTTATGTTCTGTTACTATAATAATTAGCGTTAATTGCAAATAATATTCAAATAAATTCAATTTGTCATCTCGTTTTTCAATGTCTAAATCAATTTCAAGGTTATATCAAGATTGATGTTTATTTTACTCTCTAGATTATACCATGGTCAGTGACATTTGTTTCTCGGAAAAAATCAATACTTTCGCGTCTGCGCATATCTTACAATTTACGAGATATTGTACAAGGTCAGTTCCGCTCCCCAGTCAGATAAGAATAACATGAATACTTATGAATAATTTCAAGTTAGAAATATGGTCGAGTATAAAAAGTCGTATGAAACTTGCCTATAATGGTAATTAAGTTGCTCGTATGAAAATTATGAAACGAGCGCAAGCGAGTTTCATAAACATACTCGCGTCTTAATTACTAACTTTATAGGCTCGTTGCATAATGTACTATTAAAAGGTTTCATTGTCACAAAACACGAGAAAAATTATGAATTAAATCTGGTAATAAGCAGACGTGTTGCTGTACAAAACTTCTTTATTTCAATGTGCGTTTACTGTTTATATGCTGCGACTACGGCTGCCAACCTGATGACACGAAAATACACCATGAGAGACAATGTCTACATCCACTCTGTCACATTTTCAACCTTGACGAAGTTATAGTTTGGTTGTGGGTGAGTCTACTGAGGTAATCGACGGGGGTATGATGCGAAGTACTGCCAGTTGGATCATTGTAGCCTATGCGCATTCTCGGGTCCAGTGATGGCGGCCATTACCACAGATTTCCGTATGCCAGAGAGTGAAAAGAGTGGCTATGCGTTATGGAAAATACATAATGTGGGCCTTGAACTGTAATTAGAACTCATTTCCAAATATGCGTCAGTAACCACTGAGCATTTTCGGGCTCCCCTGGCCTCGAGCCACCCGCCCCCCCGCGACTCGGGGTCTGCAGGAGTGTAAGTTACGTCACTGTATACAGACAAATAAATAAAACACAATATTTTAGTTTTTTGGCTATTATATTATAGGGTAAGCATAGAGCAGTCCGCTTTATACAGGGACATCATCTTATGTTTACTTAAGGGGACTGGGTAGTCTGAGCATATGGCTGTTATGTATGAGTGAAGAAATTTTGTTATTACTCTCTAACTTTTGAATCTATTAATTTACAATTTTTACAGCATACACACAATGTTTACAGGTATGTTTTGGTTTTTAGATTACCTTTCTACCTTCTATACTTGATTTTATAAACATTTTTAAACCTTAAAAATATTACTTAAATTTAAGTTAAAAACATAGGTATTTCAGGAACATTTTTCTTAGAAACTCTTTGCACTACAGATTCCTACAAATTCAAGCATATTTCCAATGCAGATCACTATAATTACTGCCACTTTCATCACATTATGAATACTCGTTCAATAGAAAAAAATTATATTCCACCTTGGAAAAAAATTTTAAAATTTCCATATTTTTAATACTTTTGTGGCTGTAAAATCCATACTAATTTTCATAACTAAGTGAAAGTGGCCATGCTTCTTCACTACCATATGAAGTAGGAGTATGCAAAATTTCAGCCTCCTAGTCCCAGTAGTTTCTGAATAATATGTTCCTAAAATACCCATGTTTTTAATTAATACTTTTCAGCTCAAAAATTTTTATAAAATCAAGTATATGAGGTATAAAGATAATCTAAAAATCTAAATATACCTGCAAATAGTGTGTGTATGCTGTAAAAATTGTAAGTTTTTTTTAGTAGGCTATTTTACGACGCTTTATCAACATTTTAGGTTATTTAGCGTCTGAATGAGATGAGCACCTCCTCATACTCATTCTCTTTCACAATAGCCCTGCCAAGACTCTGGAATTCGTTACCTGCTAGCATCAGGGACTGTCGAAATAAAATTCAATTCAAACGCAAACTTACTAGGCACTTGGTCAGTAATTGAGACTCGTTCAGACATGGTTTCTTGTAAATAGTTCTTTTAATCTACCACAAAATATCTCAATATCCGGTAATTTCATCACTATAGAATTTTATTGTAGGTTTAATTTGTAATTTAGTAAATACAAAAATATTCTTTGTTCTTAACTTCTATGATAAAATATCTAGCTTTCATTAATCAGGTATTCTTGTCGTACTTTAATTTTTATTGTAATTGTAATTGTACATTTAATATTAATTGTAATCTTATTGTTCATGTTATAGTTGTAACCCCTGGTAGAGGGGCAGAGAAAGCCTGACGGCCTTATCTCTACCAGGTTAAATAAATAAATCTTTAATCTTAAATCTTTAATCTTAAGGTGATAATGCCGGTGAAATGAGTCCGGGGTCCAGCACCGAAAGTTACCCAGCATTTGCTCATATTGGGTTGAGGGAAAACCCCGGAAAAAACCTCAACCAGGTAACTTGCCCCGACCGGGAATCGAACCCGGGCCACCTGGTTTCGCAGCCAGACGCGCTGACCGTTACTCCACAGGTGTGGACGAATTGTAAGTTGATAGATTAAAAAGTTGATTAGTAATAGCAAAATTTCTTCACTTATTTCACTTACACAGAACTGCTATGCGCTCAGACTACCCAGTCCCCTTAAATTTCTATTCTACCTGAGTTTTTTAATGTACTTCACTCCCACCCCCTCTACTAGTAAACTTCCAACCGTATGCAGTGAAAGTCGCCTTACAGTCATGAGTAAACAGTACTGAGTTAATGAGTATAGTACGTTCCAGAAATATGTTCGCGTTTTCCAGTGACGAAAGAGCTTTCAATATTGAATCATATTTTCGCACTGGTAATATCGTCCGTTTGCCTACGTCGCATCCCGGTTTCCCCCACCCGCTTCTGCTCGCCCCTCTGTAAAGTCTAGTGGCTGGGTTGTCTTAGCTCTTTTCTGAAAACATTAATTTCTGTTAGGAATTGGACATCTACGTAATATTATACAAGTGTTTAAAATAACTTAAATAAGTAATTAACTGTCACGTGATTTCCCCCCTTTCTACGACTCTGCGACAAAATCACTTGGATATCATGACTGAGTAATTTTATCTTTTCGGATCGGGCAGAAGTGAATATTGAATTTACAGTACGTAAGGTAGGTTACTCTTTTACAGAGTAGGTACAGAATTATTCCAACATGAGTTACTAGTACGAAGGACGAAACTGGTAATTGGAATTAGGTACAATAGTCTACAGTGCAATGATATGCACAAAAGAACTGAAGCCTGTATCGAAATGAACGGCCACCATTTTCAAAAATGTGTTTAAATATCCATATTATGATTATTTTTCAATTTAACTTCATTCTCTATATTATACGTTGATGTGCTGTAGATAGTATAATATACACTGCATAATGAATACGTTAGCATGGATAACTCAGTTCGTGGGTAAAAATACTTAGCCTATTGTTAATACAGTACTGTATTTTGATTAAAGAAAAAAGAGATATCCCCGTCACACGCCATGCTTTCCATAACCTCGGCACTAGAACGAGGTGGTGTGGTCGGCACCACGCTCTGACCGCCTTTTACCCCCGGGAAAGATCCGGTATTCAATTTGATAGGAGGCTGAGTGAATCTCGGGGCAGTTCTGGAATTTTGGCAAAGAGAAAAATCCCGTCACCACTTGGGATCGAACTCCGGACCTTCCAGTCCGTAGCCAGCTGCTCTACCAACTGAGCTACTCAGCCGCCTGAGTAAAGAAAAACCTAATGAAAATTATCAAACTTAAAATCGCGATATTTCCTAGTTTACGTAAATGGTTGAACTACTTTTCTTCCCTCTTGTACCTAGTGATTTGTTTGTATTTTACGCCAGTATCATTGAACTCCAGTCGTGGAAGGGGGGTAGCAAACGGTGTTTCGGTTATCAACCGTTAATCCAAAGGTATATTCAGGTTGATATTGGAAATGTTAGTAAAAATAAAATGATGTCCCTATACATGTATATTATAGATTATATAACAACAGTATTTACAGTTTGCAATATATTTGATTTAAATTGTGAGCATACGCAAAAGCCTGCAGAGATTAGCCCACTCGTCAGATATCAGGATCGAAAACGAAACCAATTCCCGAAGAAGAGCGATTCCAGTGAAGAACGTGGACTGCCAATAATTTATAAAAGAAATCTGAGAAAAGTAGGTGGAGACAATTTGGTGGGAAGGGGACATATCCAAGGGTTTCCATAGCAACATTCCTTCCCCCCCTTTTTTTTTGTGACCAATAGAACGCTGCCGCTCCCTATTCATTTGTTGATTATTGGTGAAGGGAAGAGAGAGTGGTAGCGTCGTATTGGCCACAAAGCGAGAGGGATGAATGTCGCCATGGAAACCCTTGACACGTTTAATATCACAAATGGGTTGTTTTAATTCCATTATAATAAAATTTACTAGGTAATAAATTTTCAATCTGCTCATTTTGACATTGTTCGTCAAATTGCGTAGGCTATACTGTTGGGTCTCCAGAACGAATACAGAAGTACAGAAAAATAATACTACCCACACTGACTGTAACGTTGCCCATGCGGTGACTGGAGAGTTCGAGGTGAGAAAAATTCCATCACTGATATGTGATGGCAGATAAGGCACAGTTGAGATTTGTTACGTTGTTGCCCCGTTTTCCTATATTAAGCATCAACATCTATTATTTGCTGTCTCTGATTTGAAGACTTCGGTGCAAAAACCGTTCAAGTACAATTTCATTTTTCAAACTCGAAATTCAATAGATAAATACAGTACGTACGTCTATACCTTGTGTGTTTTGGACTCATTTCTTGAATTTATTTAATTTGATGTAGGGTAATATAAGTGAAGGTAGCTATTAACGCTTCGCAGGTTATAACGCCATCTAATATTTTATAATTAGTTAACATGAAAATCTGTGTTAACAGCCCTAGTAAGAGAAGTGTGGTGTTTAGAGGAACCTTTCTTAAACATCTGGAACCAAAAATGAAACCAATTTCTGTCTCTACAGTGAGTTTAACAACCTTTAAGTGAAGAACTTTCTTGGCCTCCACGCTCACCTGATCTGAACCCTTTCGATTTCTACTTGTGGGGCCATTTAAAATCATTGGTTTATTCGTCTCCGGTGCCTGATTTGGAATCCCTTCGGAATCGAATTGTGGCATGTTCTGAGGACATACGCAATACTCCTGGAGTTTGGGATCGTGTTCGCAGGTCAATGAGACATCGATGTGAGGTCTGTATTCAAGCAGGAGGTGGACATTTTGAACATCTTCTGTAATGACAACGACCTGCGGAAAGAAAAACGTTCCGGTGAATTTCAATGTTGTGAAGGCCATAACTCGGAAATAAAGCATTTCCGGACACATGTTGTAATGAACTATTTTGATTGTCTACATGTGGGAAATACATACCTGAAATAATGCCCCGTATTTTTGAAACACCCTGTATATTCTTAAGTTTAGTGGGGTGGTGTTTTAAAATGTATGGTATTTATTAGTGCTGTCGATCGATAAAAATAGTTAATCGATTAACTATTTGAATTTAATCGATTAATCGATAGAGTAATCGAGTTTTGATCGAGTAGAAAAATTGTTTTAATATACCGTAATACACAATTATTGTTAAATTTAACTTGTGTTCAGTGATAGGCATAAGTATTAAATGTTGTACTTATATCTGTATAGGCTATATTGTATCGTTATATTACAAAAGTTGGCTTATAATTTATTGCGTCAATTTCTCCGGAAACTTCTGAGACAAACATAAATAACAAAAAGTATGAAGACTCACCTAGTTAATACTGCTTCAGCCATGATTTTAAACATGTGAGTGCATTCACATGCTCCGAATTAAGTGCCGCTCTACGTTTAGTAACAATGTTTCCTGCATCACTAAACACGAAAAAACTTTTTTCTGTCAAGCACTTCTCCACGATCGTTCAATTTAAATTTAAAGGTTTCACAGAGTTTACCTCTCAAATTCTCATGTGACATAATGGAGTTTACACATTACACAGACCACAGAAAACTGATTTTTTTCTTTATCAAACTAAACACACAACCATCATGTACAAACTCAGTACAGAAACTGCAACTGCACAAGTACAGCGGTCGAAACAGAAGACTGGCTCCTATTGTAATCGAATTACCAGATTTTAGAAAGAGAAGAAGGTAGTTACCCTCTCACTTGCACACAGTGTAGACATGGATATTTTATAAGGGATGAAGGGGACGAATCCCAGAAAAGTATGCATTTCATATGCTAGGAAGATGAGCTGACTGACAACAATTTGGAAGTTATCTTGGAAAACCATAAAACTTAATAAGGGTTTCGCATTGTGTTTCAACTTTCAATAGAGGTAGACTAGGTCACTGTCCTCATATCTCCATCTCTTTCTGAAGTGTTTGTGCAAAGATTTTCCCTACGCTACCTGGTTTACAGTGGAAAATAACAGAACTATTGTGCTTTTAAGTAAGCAATTTCCGAGACAGAATTGTCGGAATTTTTAGTAAGAGTTTTTATTAACAAAATAATAATTAATATGAACTACAACCGATTAATTTTAATCGACTCGATTATTCGATTAAGTATTTTGATCGATTAATCTTACAGACGTGGACAAATTATTAGACTAAATTAATTGTATGTGCAACGAAGCTGTATTTATTGGTAGAAATAATGATCAAAAATGTACTTTGTACAGATATAATGAACAGAAAATTGAGTCTTGAGGTTACTAATATTTTGTGAACATTCCCTTATTCTTTACTAACACGTTGATTTTGTCAGGGATGCTGGAAACCAAAGTTTGACATGTTCTTTGAATATCAGCATCATTTAGCCAGATATCAGACAGTGCTTAAATGAGTCCATGTTTTGTTGTAAGCCTCTTTTTGTTCACTTTCTTCTTCAGTAAAGATCACAGATTTTCAATTTCGTTCATGTCCGATCTTCTTGCAGGCCATGGGACAATATCTTCTGCAGTATATAATTAATACACCAGTAGTACCAACATAGCCAGAAAAAAAAGATACTTAACCATTAGAAAAATATAACAGGAGATGTAAACAACCATATTTACAACAATAGAGACTCTGTGAATTATACTGATAGTTGATATGACGAATTATATTGTGTTTCCAAGAAAATGTTTTAGTCTAATAATTTGTCCACGTCTGTACAACTGAAATTGATCGATTAATCGATTAGACAGGTAATAACACCATCTCGCTGCGAGAATAAACTGCGGTTAGTTTAATCGTCCCTAACTTAAGGATAATCGATCGGACTTGGGTACCACGAAACCTGCGTCATGAGTAGCACAAAGAAAACTGAACTCTGTCCATTATGTGAAGACGGTTGTGCACCACTGAATGACAGCGACCTTGATTGAATTTTTTTAAAGTTATGTGGTAATGAGTATTGAGACTTTTTGTTGTCCCTGATCATTTATAATTGTTTAATTCTATAACATTATCTTACATTAATTTGTACTTTTGCTTATAAACATGTTTCTTTGTTCTAAAAAATAAGTGTCGTCAATACCTTCACTGCATGTAATAGCGCCAGTATACGTCATACTTTTATTTGTTGTAAAACCTGTTCGCAATTACAACTTTTGAAATGTACATTTCACAGAAAAGACTACAAATGATCAATATCTAAAAGATCACTATTATTGTATGTATTTCTGGTTAGTTTTAACCCATTTTTTTAATTGATGGCGTTAATACCTTTACTTACCCTAGGTTTCATTAAGATTGTACTAGGACTACATTTACCGTCTATAGCTTAATGGATAAAACGCTTTTCATGCTTTCCAATTTCATTGAACTGCAAGTGTCCAGTTAGTAAATGAAGGTCGAATAGACAAACGGTTGCTAATTCCCCATTAATTGGTTCGGCTGTAGAACAGATCCCTCTCTCATAAAAAACAGAAACACATGAAATAAATTTTTCGCTTCGGTCATTTTTTCTCCTCTTTACTGCTCATACCCGCTCATCCAGTGGCGGTGCAACAGCACCGGCAATCTTTAGGAAGAATCTGAAAGGAAATTCGGATCCTTACTAATAATGGAAGTCCTGTGGCGTCGTGGTCTAAGGCATCCTGCCTAGGACTCGCGTTACGGAATGCGCGCTGGTTCGAGTCCTCATGGGGGAAGAAATTTTCTCATGAAATTTCGGCCAGTGTATGGGATCGGTGCCCACCCAGCATCGTAATGCACTTGGGGAGCTACAATAAGTAGCGAAATCCGGTTGCGAAAGCCAACTATAACGACTGGGGGAGGGATCATCGTGCTAACCACACGATACCTCCATTCTGGTTGAATGATCGTCCACCTCTGCTTCGGCATGTGGGCGTGAGGCCAGCAGCCGGCTGGTCGGTCTGGGCCCTTCACGGGCTGTAGCGCCACGGATTATTATTATTATTAGTAGTAGTAGTAGTAGTAGTAGTAGTAGTAGTAGTAGTAGTAGTAGTAGTAGTAGTAGTAGTAGTAGTAGTAGTAGTAGTAGTAGTAGTAGTAGTAGTAGTATTAATTTATTATTAATTGTGTTTATCCTCTCCCGACAGGTCGCGGCCCTGTAAGGCCCGGGTGGCGTGGGTCATGTAAATGCACCTAAAAGAGAGAAATTAAACTAAGAGAAAGAAGAAGAAGATAAATTGTGTTTATTATTAATTGTCATTAATGAGTGTAATTAGTTACCACTGCAACCGGGTATATACCAATTTGCAGTGTGAATAAATACACATACACATACATATTTTACAATCAAGGATATTGTAGGATTTGTCGGCCTGAGTAGCATAGTCGGTACAGCGCTGGCCTTCTGTGCTCGAGAATGCGGGATCGATCGCGGCCCAGGTCGATGGCATTTAAGTGTGCTTAAATGCGACAGGCTCATGTAAGTAGATTTATTGGCATGTAAAAGAACTCCTGCGGGACAAAATTCCGGCACACCGGCGACGCTGATATAACCTTGGCAGTTGCGAGCGTCGTTAAATAAACCATAATTTCATTTTTTTATTGTAGGATTTATGATCTCGTACGTGACTTTGAAGCTTGTTAGGTGCTTGTATCTTTCGGTTATCGAAGTCAGTTTTCATATTTTTGCTACCGATTAGACCTATACTTTGATATTTATTAGCTAAAGTTCTGTAACCCCCCCCTTTTTTTTTTTTTTTTTTTTGCACTCCCAATTTTCCTAAAAAAAAAACACCGCTAAAGCACCGAAAAAAATCTGAACAGAAAGAAAAACAAATGAATGAGTATTATGATACAAAATCAGTAAATATTCTACGAAAACTCTGTTCCCATTACAAGGACCTTCAGTTAAATATTTTAGCAAATAAGACGAAGACCATGATCATAAGAAGAAAAATGAAGAACGTAAACTTGCTAATTCTAAATGAGGCAGTACAGCAAGTGAACAGCTTCAAATACTTGGGGTGTATTATAAGCAATAACATGAGCTGCTGTCCACACCTGTGGAGTAACGGCAATGTCTGGCCGCGAAACCAGGTGGCCCGGGTTCGATTCCCGGTCGGGGCAAGTTACCTGGTTGAGGTGGTTTTTCCGGGGTTTTCCCTCAACCCAATATGAGCAAATACTGGGTAACTTTCGGTGCTGGACTCCGGACTCATTTCACCGGCATTATCACCTTCATCTCATTCAGACGCTAAATAACCTAAGATGTTGATAAAGTGTCGTAAAATAACCTACTAAAATAAAAACATGAGCTGCTGCCAGGAAGTTAAAAGGAGGATAACAAGGGCAAAGGAAGCTTCTAATAGAAAAAGGAGCATCTTCTGCGGACCTCTGGAGAAAGAACTAAGGAAGAGACTAATGAAGTGCTTTGTATGGAGTGTAGCATTATATGGAGCAGAAAAATGGACATTACGACGAAGTGAAGAGAACCGAATAGAAGCATTTGAAATGTGGATATGGAAAAGAATGGACAGTGTGAAGTGGACAGAGAGAATAAGAAATGAAGCTGTGTTGGAAAAAGTGGGTGAAAAAAGAATGATGCTGAAACTGATCAGGAAGAGACAAAGGAATTGGTTGGGTCACTGGCTGAGAAGAAACTGCCTACTGAAGGATACACTGGAAGGAATGGTGAACGGGAGAAGAGTTCGGGGCAGAAAATGATATCAAATGATAGACGACATTAAGATATCTATACTAATAATAAATCTGTAGCCGAAATTTTTCTGGTAATTTTCGATTTTCCAAAAATAATTGGTCCTAACATATACAATTAACCACCCTGAAACCGAAAATCGCTTTTTTGAAATTTTTGTTTGCATGTCTGTCTGTATGTTTGTTATCTTTTCACGCGATAATGGCTGAACGGATTTCGATGAACATTGGAATATAAATTAAGTTCGTTGTACCTTAGATTTTAGGCTATATGGCATTGAAAATACATTATTTAAAAGATGGGTTATAAGGGGCCCTGAATTAAATAAGTCGAAATATCTCGCTTATTATTGATTTTTGTGAAAAATGTTACATAACAAAAGTTTCTTCAAAAATAATTTCCGATAAGTTTTATTCCTTGAAAAATTTTGATAGGACTGATATTTAATGAGATAAATGAGTTTTAAAATTAAAATAACTGCCATCTAAGGCCGTGTAATGAATTAAAAAACAAATGACTTCGTCTATAAGGGGCCTTGGACAGCAACAATCGAAAGCTATGAAAGATAGCCTACAGATAATGTTTCTGTGTTTGTATGAAGTAATATCAGAAGCTAAATTAACCGATTTGTATAATTAATTATTAATTCACCATTGGAAAGTGTAGTTTCTCTAGATGGACATAATGCTATAATGTTATTACAGTAACTTCCGAGTGAATCGAGGACAGGTAAGATTAAAATAGCTTCTTATGCACAGAAAACTTGATAGGCTATTCTGTACATTCGTTTCCTGTATTTCCTAAAATAATTTTTATGACCAAATGAGTGATCTCTGGATAAAAATGATCGCATTTTAATTATGCAAATACAATTTAAATTAAGTAACATAATAAACGATTTATCCTTATATCAAACACGAAGGTTCCCTGGATCAAATGTCCTATTTTAATTATGTAATTACTTTATATTTATTTCTAACGGGTGCAGCGGAGCGCACGGGTGCGGCTAGTATGGATCATATGAGGAGACAAAGAGGAAGGCAGAAAATACGAAGGATTGGAGAATGCTGGTTATGCAGTGAAAAACCTGCCCTTGGGCAGAACACTAAATGAATGAGTAAAAACTTGCACCGCCACTGATATCGAGTACCTAACTTGTGGATATTATAAAACACTGAGTACAGAATGTCATGTCGACCCCCTTCTATTCTAATTTGTCTACAGCACGGAGAGTTTTAAATTCGCCCCAGCACGGTCTTACAAGGAAAACGAGCCATATAAATCCGCAGTGACAAATCAGAATGCCGCATCCAACACTGCAAATAATTTGCACACATCGTTACAGTTGTACGATACATACTTAGACTTACAGATTATGATGTCCCAAATAAAAAGTATACACGCCTACATGAAAACTTTAATTTTTCAAAGTCTTATGCCTGTGGGGAACACAATGGTCTTTGCTAGTGATGATGTAACATTTCACATTTGTATGCATCTTCAAAATGATACCTATTAATCTATATTTTTGTTGAAATGTAAAAAAGAAGTTTTGTACTGATCAATACAGATTTTATGAAGTGTTCCTTAAACAGTTGTAGCGATAACAAGATTTTCGTTCGGAGAAAATCTATTAGAGAAAGATCATTTACTATAAACTACCGGTGTCCGAATACAGATTCGTTGTCGTGGCGACCATTTAATTAACAACCATCGTATATGTACAAGCACGGAAACAATTTACGTCGTGTAGATAATAAAACATGACTTAAAACGGCATTCAGCCAAGAATTGTAAACGCGTTAACGGCGAGAGAAAAGAGACAATGCAAAATCAGGGGTGTACATAGCAACGCCATTTACGGTCACATATTGTTTTAAGCAGTTATGTTAGAACACTATCAACTGCGAAGCTATACAGTGTGTTCAAAAATTCGCGCACACTGACAACAACGTGTGAATCCTAAATGAAAATAAAGACGAAATGTTAGTGACAAAATTTTGTCCGAAGAATATCATTGCACGCTGTGGCAACACTGTATTTTGTAAGTACATGTTACTCTAGTGAACGTATTTCATACTGGTTTAAAATTAAACATTCCTTGACGAAACTTTCTCAGAATTGTTAACAGGCAAAGTCAATATTTTTCTTGTTTACATAAAAAATAGTGAGTCTGTGATTATTTCCCGACCAGAACCATAGCTATACATCCCGATATTTAATTAAAAATAAATTTTCAATAAACGTTTACGGTAGACACGCTGCATTATACGTACGATGCATATTTTCATAATTCAGCTGCAGATTTCTTATTTTAGCAAACTAGTCACTCATTTTAGGACAATAAACATGAAATGTTCTCCCCTTCCTCATAAAAAAACCATTGTTCTTTCCATTCCTTATGAAAATAGATGCCTAATGCTTCTGCGAAAATATAAAATTCCACACCTTACCAGGACTCGAACCCGGGTCGCCTACGTGGCCATTCAGTCACTGCAGATGTTTTGATTCACTTAGACCTACTTCTTTTCAAAAGGACATTCTTTTTTATCAAGGGTTCAGGTACAGCTTACAGCAGTAAAATTTTTGGAAATATTCAACATTTTCTTCCTCCATTACTGTAACTTGCACAATAATGAAAATTAGTATGTGTAAAACACTGTCCTTCTGCTATATGAAAAAAATATTTTACGATTTAAAATTTTCTTTTTCAAAATTCAAAATGGTGGCAGTTCACTGTGTTCCCACGTAACTCATAAACTTGTTAACTTTTTCATGTTCTCTCTCTTTTATATTATTGCTGAAACTCATGTTTACAATATCATGCTCTTTCAACTACATTCTTTAATATATAATTTTTTTTTAACTTTGTGTTAGAAGAAAATACTGATATTTTAAATGAATTTATTTATCAGACAATCTGTGAAAGCAAATCTGGTCTTTCAGGTGAAGCTCTCTGTAAAGCAGATTTGAATAATTTCAAGGGAAAAATTGTTCCGGGGCCTGGTATCGATTCCGGGACCTCTGGTTCAACGTACCAGCGCTCTACCACTGAGCTACCAGGGAACTCCACCCGACACCGTCTCAACTTTTCCCTTTATATCCACAGAACTCGCGTGGGCTGACGAAACGCCAGAGACCCACAACGAGTGCACACAATCTCTGTGTGACTTGGAATTGTGGTTTTCTGTTAACGTACACAGTAACATATATATTATACGTCTCTGGGTCTCTGGCGTTTCGTCAGCCCACGCGAGTTGTGTGGATATAAAGAGAAAAGTTGAGACGGTGTCGGGTGAAGTTCCCGGGTAGCTCAGTGGTAGAGCGCTGGTACGTTCAACCAGAGGTCCCGGGATCGATACCCGGCCCCGGAAAAATTTTCCCCTCGAAATTATTCAAATCTGCTTTACAGGGAGCTTCACCTGAAAGACCAGATTTGCATAATATATACGTTACTGTGTACGTTAACAGAAAACCACAATTCCAAGTCACACAGAGATTGTGTGCACTCGTTGTGGGTCTCTGGCGTTTCGTCAGCCCACGCGAGTTGTGTGGATATAAAGGGAAAAGTTGAGACGGTGTCGGGTGGAGTTCCCGGGTAGCTCAGTGGTAGAGCACTGGTACGTTCAACCAGAGGTCCCGGGATCGATACCCGGCCCCGGAACAATTTTTCCCTTGAAATTATTCAATCTGTGAAAGGTTTATAAGTGATCTTGCAGCATATTGTAGATATGTCATGCATAAATACACACAAAAAATTTCACATCAGATTGTTGGATAGTTTTTGAGTTATGTGGGAAACGCTTCATCACTGCACAGTGAATTGAATTTTGAAATAAATATCTAAACAATTTTTTTAATCGTAAAAAAATATCTTTTTTTCATGTAGCAGAAGGGCAGTGTTTTACACATACCAATTTACATTATTGTACAAGATACATTAATGGAGCAAAATAAAGTTGAATGTTTGCAAAAAGTTTTTGCTGTAAGCTGTACCTAATCCCTTAAGCCCCCTCTGATATCTACTCGAGTACATTGAATAGAGGGTCGTGAGTTGAAAAGTCGCGTTCTACAAGTTCTAAATGTACTATATTTGATGACCTCTGGCTTACAGAGAAGCATGTGTGAGATTGATGAAGGACATTTTTTTTTAACTCTCCTGCTAATTTCATCACGTTAAGTTTTGGCTTGATAACAAATAGGAATATGAATGCCCATCTCTACACGAAAGAAAAAGATGCGGGCAATAACAGATGAGCTGCACGTAGCGTGGCAAATATCCGCGGGGGAACTGAGAGTCGTGCCTGATTACAACTCACGCAGTAATGACCTCACATCATAAAGCGAAGTGGGGACCTCGAAATATAACTCCGTTACTTTGGAATGCAGACTTAAGTTCCAAATGCAAAATGCACAGCAAGAAAATGTATTTAAATGCTCTTCGGGTCTGTACAATTCACGAATTACAATGCTTTTCTCTTCAGCTTCTCGGATCATGCCGCTCCATGCATCGTCACGGAAAAATTTACAGATTTGTCTGATGGTATGTTAAGCACGCTGTGTTATCAAGTCAGCGGTAATGCTGCTAAATCTAGCGGTCTTTTTTTTTTTTTTTTCGAATTTCTGCTGAGTACAGATTTTTTAGTGTTAGCGGTTGACAATAAATTTGTTGAGTTTTTAGTCACGATGGTGGAGATGACGAATAAAAAGTGTAGTTACTATTATATTTTCTACAGTTTTTGACGTTGAAATTCTACACGAGAGAGGAATGTACGGGCAGTAGTGCTAGTGAGTTCAACGCTGGTACATTGAGAAAGAGCAGAAAAATTCACAAGGATTGCAAGCGCAAAATTCAATCTGTTAGCCATAAATTGACAACATATTCTAGAAGAAATAAGAAGATTTAATTATGATGAAACAATTACAAAAAAAAATGTGGATACGGAGAAGAATGGATCGCGTAAGGGGTTAGGTACAGCTTACAGCAGTAAAATTTTGGAAATATTCAACATTTTTTTCCTCCATTACTGTATCTTGTACAATAATGACAATTAGTATGTACAAAACACTTTCCTTCTGCTATATGAAAAATATTTTTTACGATTAAAAAAATTTATTTACATTTTTTTTTTCAAAATTCAGTTCACTGTGCAGTGATGAAGCGTTTCCTACATAACTCAAAAATTATCTAACATCCTGTGATGAAAATTTTTGTATATATTCATGCATGTCATATCTACAATATGAGACACTTCCCTATCTTTGATAGATTGTCTGATAAAAAATAAATTCATTTTAAAAAATGGTCAAATATCAGTATTTTCTTCTAACACAAAATTTAAAAAAAAATATATTATTTATTAAGAAATGTAGTTGAAAGAGCATGATATTGTAAACACGACTTTCAGCAATAAAATAAAACAGAGAGACCATGAAAATTTTAAGAAATTTTTAAGTTATGAGGGAAACGCTTCATCACTGCACAGTGAACTGTAAACATTTTGAATTTTGAAAGAAAAAAAAATATATATATATATATAATTTTTTTTTTTTAATCTTAAAAGTATTTTTTTTCATACATCTTGATTACACAACTTTTAACACTGTATCACTTCGGAATATGTATGATAAGACTTTCTTGTGTTAAATTCTAACATACCTAGTTTACATGTTTCAACCTATTTATGGGTCATCCTCAGAACTGGTCGTTGTTGGTCTTGGCGCCTCTTGTTCTGTTTCCTGTGAGGGTGCGTTCGTATGGTATAGTGTAGAGTCAAAGAGTGTGTGTGTTTTGAAATTGAGTTGTGTGTTAAGAATTTCATTGGGGTGTTTTTTTGTGTATCTGTATATTTCAATTTGTTCTAGTGTGTTTAGTTTCTGGCTTTTTGGTTGGATGTATAGTATTTCCATATCTGTGTTGATATCTCTGTGGGTGTGGTTAGCATTTGTGATGTGTTCTGCATATGTGGAGGTGTTTTGTAATTTTGTTATGGCCGTTATTTGTTCTTTGTAACGTGTTTGAAATGATCTGCCTGTCATATAGCAGAAGGACAGTATTTTAACATATCAATTTTCATTACTGTACAAGATACAGTAATGGTGGAAAAAAAAATGTTGATTATTTCCAAACATCTTACTGCTGTAAAGATGTATCTAACCCCTTAAATGGACAGACAAAATAAGAAATAAAGCTGTCTTGGAAACAGTGGGTGAAGAAAGAATAATGCTGAAATTTATCAGGAACAGAAAAAGAAATTGGTTGTGTCACTGGCTGAGAAGAAACTGCCTACTGAAGGATGCACTGGAATGTTGCCATACTTTTGACGTACAAAAGAAGTTGTTGTTGCAATTCCTTGAAGATGGTTTGTATAGTTTGAAATTATGAATAAAAAACAAATTCCGATCCTAATAGCGTAATCACTGGAATTAAATATAAATTACATACAAAGTATAAAATTAGAAAAATAAACAAGTACTCTGGGTTGTGTTATTGACATCGCCGATTTCAATAGTGATACAAAGAACGGGTTGCAGTGCTGGTCTTAAACAAGCCAAAAGAAACACACCTCCTGCTTAATTGCATTTAAGCAACGGATCCACTTTGGCACAGGTTAATAGCCATCTGGTTATTTGGGCAGAATCCTAACCTCAATTAACAGACGGGTGTAATAACGAGATGGGCAGCATCTCTATAATTCTCGTTCATCCTTGGTCCCCATTTAAACTGAAATAATAATCATCATAATCATCATCATCTTCATCCTCACCAAAATCATGGCCTAGAACTGTTGTCTGGTTCATGTTAGTTTGTGTTAAAATAACTTTACTGTTATGGATATGGACATAGTACGACTACATCACTACTAAAATTGAATGAGGATATACGTGAGGCTACGGACGAACGTAAATTAACATTACTGACATTATTTGACTTCAGTAAGGCATTTGATACAGTTGACACGGACCTTCTATAATGTAAATTAAGACTTCTGAAACTTTCTGAAAGTTCTGTTACTTGGTTTGAATCCTACCTTCGCGAACGTCAACAATGCGTCATTGTAAGCGATTATTCTCCAAAATGGTGTGTCGTGAAATCTGGAATTCAACCAGGATCAGTTCTCGGACCTTTACTCTTCATGATTTATATTAATGACTTGACTAAAATGATAAAACACTGCAGATACCATATGTATGCTGACGACTTGCAAATTTATTTGCATTTCACCCTGACGAGACTAGTGATGCAGTAAATAAAATAAACGAAGACTTGAATTCGATTTCACTGTGGGCACACAAATTTGGATTAAGGTTAAATCCAGAGAAATCGCAAGCAATCGTAATGGGACATAATCGTCTACGAAGCACTCTTGATAGTAGTACTATACCACATATAATATTGAATGGGATTATTGTTAAATACAGTGAAACAGTTAAAAATCTTGGCACTTTTATGGATGATGATCTAAATTGGAACACTCAAGTAACACACATTTGCAAAAAAAAAATATTTTCTCAACTTCACTCCTTGTTTCATATGAAAGAATTTCTACCACTTAGTCTAAAAAAGAATCTTATTCAGACGCTTGTAATGCCCCATTTTGATTATTGCGATTCCTTGCTAACTAATGTAAGTTCACTCTTAGCTGAGAGACTACAACGTGTTCATAATGTGTGCATACGATTCATCTGCAATACTCGTAAATTTGACCATATAACACTTTCCCTCCAGTTACTTTCATGGGTGCGTCTCAAGGAACGAAGAACAATACATTCACTGTCTCTTCTGTTTAGAATCATGCATACTTCTACTCCGAATTATCTTTTATCGTGCTTTCAATTTCTTACAACTCTTCGAAACCGGCATCAAGCACTTCTTTCTATCTCTCATCATAGAACGTCTTTATACTCATCCCCCTACACTGTAGAAATACCTCGCATCTGGAATTCGTTACCTAATGACGTCAGGGACTGCCGACTTTATCACAATTGAAAATTAAATTGGAAAATTTTGTCTTATTTAATGCTTTTTAAGTATTGCTAGAAGTATGGATTTGTGTTTTTTTTACTCTAGATTAAAATTGCAAATTTGAATAAGGAACAAAAAAAAAGTTTCCTTCCCAGGCAGGATTCGAACCACGAAAGTCTTAGTTACCAGTCTATCGTGGTCTGGAGTGAATAAGGCTCTGAAATCAGCTACAGGGGTCAGTTCGGTTTTTTTGCCACTACTACACCACCTCAAATAAAGTGGAATCGCAAATTAGTGCACTACAACAGATATCTACCTGAAAACGCAAAAATCCCTAACCTTGCGTTGTCGATTAGTCCATCAAACAAGAACTGAGGTGATCCGGTTTAAGCAATTCACAAGCAAGCTCCAGAGTAAGAGGTAATGTTCGTCACACTCCAAAAACTCGCGAGGTGATGTAGGCCGCTCCCGAGCAAATTCGTTGCTCTTTGCATCCTATTCACTTTTCGGGTTTAATGACGCGTGCCCCCAGTATATCACCCACAGGTGTCGGTAACAGTTGCAGCACGTGTTGACGAGGAAGCGCCAGAACTGGTTCCACCACCATCAGCACCACTGTTCTGGAACAATTTAATTAGGTTTCGGTACCAAATTCATCACCAACAATCGTATTACACTCAAAACTAATGGAAGTACCTTGGATTCCTCAAGCCATGAGTTGGGCGATTGCTGATGTGAACTGTTAAGGTTTGTTAACCAATTTCCCTTGCAAGGATGCGTTTTCACGTATCCTTTAAATGTTTTTCCTCAAATTTTCCCCATTTATTAACTGGGACAACTCATTCTGCTTGTAGTTTTCCGTGGTTTGTATGTATTTATTCACACTGCAAAACACCCGGTGACAGTGGTAACTAATTTGATGTAAGACAATTCTAATTTCGGCCCAATATTGTACAGGTTGGGTCAAAAGTCGCTTTCCCCAAACACTTCCTTACATTTAATTACATTCAATTTACATTTCACTACACCAGGCCTGAAGAACTCGTAAGTAGGGGAAATATGACTCAACCTCAGTCCAATTCTATTGGGGATGATCGACTTCCGCGTAGAGTTGTTTACATTCTCTGCACGTGCAAAGGTCCATCAGTGGCGGCATATAATTTTCAAAAAGGATTGTAATAAATTCATTGTATTTATAATGCGTTATCTCGTTTCAAGGTTTACAATTATGCTAGATTTCCTATCGGTAGTTTCTTCGAGATTTCTTTGCACCTAGCCTGCTTTAGATTTTCGAAAACATTCCTCCTATCATCACCTACGGAAACATAAATTTATAGCATTTAACGGGACACTCAACTTAAAAATTGGAGAAAAAGTGTCATAGAAATGAAAAATTAAATTTCTACACTAATTTACGTGACAGAACTAAATCAATACGCAGAATTCTTCCCCTATTCATTGAGAAGTCACAGTCAAATGCACAAAGCCAAAAAATAAAAAATGATAATTAAAAGTGATATTTCAATTAATGATTGATTAAAAATTGAAATATTTTTTATTTTGAAAAGTATTGGATCTAATGAGCTGAGATTTTGCATGTTACTCTCCATGTGTATATTAAACTTTTTCTCCAAATTTGAAAAAGGATTGGTCAAATTGGAAAAAAGTTCCAAAATATAGTTGAGTGTCCCCTTAAGTAATGAACCTTGAAAGTCACTATTAATTCCAATTCAAAATGAACACAAAGAGTGACGTCCTTAATTTAACAGTATATAAATAAATAATCAATATATAGTTCGTAATAATGAACTTACCCGAAAGTTTGTGCATTCCGTAATTCTTAATATGGGCTTTGTTGAAATGTTGTTTAATATTGAAATGACGAGTAGAAATAAATTGGATGGGACACAGTAAAAAAGCAATGCTTTCGTCTTCAACAACAAAATAATCATATTCGTATTTCCTTTGGAAGTAGTATTTCTTCAAGGTTTCAGATTTTGCCATGTTCCAGTTCTCTTTAAACTGCAGTACGCGTATTGTGTATTTATTTATTTATTTACTCACTTACTCACTCACTCATTCATTCATTGATTCATTAATTGATTAATTGATTAATTAATTAATTCATTCATTCATTCACATACTTATTTGGCTGGAGTGCGTTACAATGTTGAATGACAGCATTGACATCCGGTCATATAGCTATCACTCACTTATCAACGTACAATTTATTTATCGTCCTATTACTAGTAAAACCAGTTGAGACCAGTAATGCAAGTTTTATAAAAACAGGAATTAAAACTTTATTAATGCACGAAAAATCATAATAAATTCTTCAAATAAAGTAATTGGTTTGTATCCTGCATTCAACATTTCGGACTTATTTCATTTTAATAGAATACAGAGTACGGAAAGACATGTCGGGGACTGTACTTAACTTATTTTACACAACAAGTGGACTTAATCGGCTTTACTAGTAATAGGACGATATATACATAGGCAGGCCTCCTTGCATTATATGCACACATCCATTTTAAAATTTATTTTACATGTCTTTTAACTTATTTATTTCCCTCATTCATTTTTCTCTTACTTTCTAAAGGTATGTTCCTAAGGATTTTATTATCTGTTGATCTGTAATTCCTGATAGCGTATTGTATACCTGCCGCCGCGAGAATGAATATTGATGCAGCCGAGCGTAACTAGAATGCCATGACCGCACTGGTAGAAAAGGTAGGTTGGGGTAAGAAGGGGTAGTAAGGCAGTCGCTGTGAGGAGCTACAGTTCTGCAGGTCTGGAATACACACCAGGTAATTTTTCCCAACCAGGATTTGAACCCGAGCCCTCTCGTTGCACGGTGAGACATACTAATCGCTACTGCACAAGGATGGACTAAATCTTAAAGTTATGGGTACTTAAATTTTAACATCCTGATCCTTTTAATCAGGCAAATCATGTATGTGTCATTCACGTTACATCGTTTACTTCACACATGCTAATTGCTGTTGAAATAAAATTAAGATGAAAACAATAAAAATTAATGGTCGATTACTATACGTAATTATATTTTTTTTAGATCCTCCGTCCTGAGGCATAAATTCAAGTTGGTCGAAAACTCATGTAGAAGTTACTTCAAAAGAATATATTAATTGCAAAGAGGCGTGGCTGACCCTCTTTGGCTCCTGGCTGTTTTTGTGCAATGACAACCTTCGTAACGGACATGGGTTAGTGGGCCCTATTACAAGTGATTACAACTCTAATACGGAAATCAATTATAGGGGTGCTTCATCACACAATAAAATTCGGACTTTTGAATGGGTGATAAATCTGACGTCAGAATAAAAGAAGGTGTGAACCTCGACACCAAATGCCTAATGCAATGGCCAGAACGTACCACACACAGCGTGTTATTAAATATAATTTGGGCATAAAAACTATGACACTAGTGACTCTAGCTAATTGACAAAAATAAAAGAGCACATCCTATATCAAAATAGACATCAGAATTGTATTTCCGCACACGTTTATTATTATTATTATTATTATTATTATTATTATTATTATGTTGTTTTCCAGTTAACCCATTTAGTTCGTTTTGTAATTTAGAGCTATCATATCGTTCACTTTCGTGAAAATATTTCGCAAGCCAGTTATTTCTTGCTCACAAAGTTTCCTCCTCTACCAACAGATTGCACTGCATATCAACTTTTTGTAGCGCGAATACCAGGCGAATACAATAGAGAGAGAGAGAGAGAGAGAGAGAGAGATAACTCGTCCGGCCTTAATAGGGATATCTTATGCGAAGTTTTACCGCTAGATGGCAGGAGCGTTCCATGCGGCGCAACATGTTGTAGGGCTATGTTATGTTATAATGCTACAGTTGATTATGTTTTCCCGCTTGTTGGTTTCCTGTGCGTGTCAAAATTATATTTACAATTATTTTGTATAACTAAGTATAATTTAATATAATTCAATATTTTCTTACCTAAAAATTTAATTTAATTTACAATAAATAATAACGTAAACCTGTAAAATATTGTGCGATTCCCCGAGATGGGTGGGGAAATCTGCAGTATACAGAGTATAGATACGAGTAATTTGAATGTTCATGAACCTAAACGAGAACTTTGAGAACGAGGTGCACGAATAAAAAAAATAGGAACTATGCCGAAGGTGAATATTGCCCTCTTTAATCATTAGTATTTAAGAACCGTACGCTAAAAACAGGATATGCAGCCACCAATGTGGTTTTCTTTTTATAGGGAAGGGACTATCGAGATTGAATTCCTTGTATTTTTTTCTGTAGTTGCAGAAAGATCAAATGCAATTTTTAATAGGATGATATAATATGATCGCAGTAGTATCACGATTAGTCGTGTGATTTGTAGGTTAAGGACATGCAGTTTTGAATACTATGATTTTGAAAATTTGAAGTTAAAACATGGTTTTAATAATTAGGGTTCAGTACATTAAAACATTATTCACGAAATGGATTTCGCTACGGATCGTCCTGGATAATAAACATCCTAGTTTATCGAGAGTTTACTACAAGCGTAAACTTCGGAGACTCCTACAACTACTGCATATAATCTAAGCTAACATACCTCGCTGTCGAGGTTGCATATGTTTTTATTAATTTTTCTTTTTCCTCTTCCAAAATGAAACTGTAGTCAACAATTCCTTACTTGAAGTACCAGTAGTTACTTTTATTTAATACTTTCGAGGTGCAATTTAATTACTTATATTTTTTTAAAGTTTAAAGCATATATTCAGAATATTTGGGCACCTGATTGAAGACAAAAACCTTTCCCTGGTTTCTACTTATAGGAACATAACAACAATTTGCCATTTTTAGTTCTTTTTAAGAGTATTTAATATACTAATACACAACGTATATCCTCAATGTTTATATACCGAAAAACAAATGCACACGCAAAGCGCATCCCTCAAAGTACACGTGCGCTATCTGTTGGTGCTAGTTCAGAATATCCCTATTAAGGATGACCACGAGGATCCGGAAATTAATAGCAAATAAATATAATTAATTAAATATGAATATTGTTATAAAAATAAAATGTAATAATTAAGCACCACTGATAATCAATTATAAAATAAAATCTTAGAAGATGACTATAAAATTAAACTTGTAAATAAAAGATTTTATTTAAAATTAGCATATCAAACTCAACAACAGTTTTATTTCTAGTCAGAAAGGTACAAATCAATTAACAACAAACTGTTCCCAAGGAGAGCTAAAATTTTCATGGCCCACTCCGTTGTATAATGAACACAGACGTAGGCCAGTTATGAATTCAGAACTCAGAGCCCTATATTTTTTATCTAGGTTGCGTAAGACCCCTGATCACATATTTTTATACCACGTGTATAGTACTATACAGAGAAACGAAGGGAACATCAAGTCGGCCGTGATAGTACACAGGGAATTAACATTGCCATAAGAAATCCATGTATAAAAATTTGAAAGTCGAATTTTATGTAGGTGGTCATGTGTAATAAATTAGTAGGTCTTGTAAAAAAGAAGACTATCTACGGATTATAACCAACTTAACACAGACTACATGATTCTTTGTCAACATGTTATCAGTTTTACGTTAGGTCACTCAAAATAATTTATTATATATTCATGTTACTATTATAATTTTAGTTGTGTATTTCATTTTAAATGTTTTTTGTGTCATTAGGTTACTTTTTTCACAAAGACACAAATACAGTAAACAACAATTTTAGCCATGTTATTATTTACACAAATCTGATAGTATTGTGGGATAGAACTCTTCTACAGGGAAAGAATCCAGTTAATAGATCTCTTACGTTTCTCAAAGAATTGTTTCCATACAGTTCAATTACTAAAATCTTTTCTTCTGTAGTATAAAATCTATTATTTCACGATTAACGCCATCAAACCGAATTTTAGTTCGCAATAATCAGTAGATAGTCTTCTTTTCTACAAGGCCTACTAATTTATTATACATGGCCAGCTACATGGAATTCCACTTTTATGTATAAACGATACGATGGCTATTAATTACAAAACTCGCGAGCGATATGCGTTCCACATTGACCATGGTGTACTAGCAGGGATTCAACTTAAAAATTATTGCTGGACAACATTTTTTTGGGACAGACGCAACACACTTGCAACTGCACTTCCATCTGCAAGATAATAAAATCATCACGCTCCTACACGAATTCGAACCCGGGTCTCCTGGACTTGTGGCCGGATATGCCACCACAAGAGTCACAAAGGTGAACAGCTGGGGTGACTATGAATACAGCGTTATTATTTATGGTGTTAACATTTGCCCGGTTCTGTAGCAGTGAGATGGGAACCGCTCCTTAGCGTGGCTCTTAAGATGTGTTAAGGAAAAGCACTGGGCTCGTATAAATTAAGTGGGGCTGAGACAGTTTGTGTTTTCAGTAACTGTGTGTTGTGTTTCCAGTGATAAACGAGCCATCCAGGTTTGCAACCGCTGAGTTTGTTTTGATGTATCTCCAGCTGCACAATTCTAGTGTGCATCGCCATCACCACTTGTGATTGTAAATTATATCACACGGCTTAAGAGAACATGAGACACAGAAATGTAAAAGCGTGTACATTCCGCGCAAAAATGTTATAGCCTCTTAGTCGGATTGTTCCGCAACGCATACTAATAGAACAAACGTGCAAACTTTTCATCAACCAGCAAAATTTTGTTATACAAGAATTATTATTATTATTATTATTGTTATTGTTATTATTATTATTATTATTATTATTATTATTATTATTATTATTATTATTATTACTTACTTACTTACTTACTGGCTTTTAAGGAACACGGAGGTTCATTGCCGCCCCCACATAAGCCCGCCATTGGTCCCAATCCTGAGCAAAATTAATCCAGTCTCTATCATCATATCCCACCTCCCTAAATCCATTTTAATATTATCTTCCCATCTACGTCTCGGCCTCCCTAAAGGTCTTTTTCCCTCCGGCCTCCCAACTAACACTCTATATGCATTTCTGGATTCGCCCATACGTGCCCTGCCCATCTCAAACGTCTGGATTTAATGTTCCTAACTATGTCAGGTGAAGAATACAATGCGTGCAGTTCTGTGTTGTGTAACTTTCTCCATTCATCTGTAACTTAATCCCTCTTAGCTCCAAATATTTTTCTAAGAACCTTATTCTCAAACAACCGTAGTCTCTGTTCCTCTCTCAAAGTGAGAGTCCAAGTTTCACATCCATACAGGACAACCGGTAATGTAACTATTTTATAAATTCTAACCTTCAGATTTTTCAACAGCAGACTGGATGATAAAAGTTTCTCAACCGAATAATAACAGGCATTTTCCATATTTATTCTGTGTTTAATTTCCTCCCGAGTATCATTTATATTTGTTAGTGTTGCTCCCAGATATTTGAACTTCTCCACCTCTTCAAAAGATAAATTTCCAATTTTTATATTTCCATTTCGTACAATATTCTGGTCACGAGACATAATCATATACTTTGTCTTTTCGGGATTTACTTCCAAACCTATCTCTTTACTTGCTTCCAGTAAAATTCCCGTGTTTTCCCTAATCGTTTGTGGATTTTCTATTATTATTATTATTATTATTATTATTATTATTATTATTATTATTATTATAGAAGGAATCCATAATCATACCTATCTTTAACAATGGGGACAAGAGTAACTGTAGTAACTTTCGAGGAATATCACTTTTGTTGACGACGTACAAAATTTTGTCCAATATTCTTTTGAGAAGATTAACTCCATATGTAGATGAAATTATTAGGGATCATCAGTGTGGTTTTAGGCGTAATAGATCAACTATTGACCAGATATTCGACAGATAATGGAGAAAAAATGGGAGTATAAGGGTACAGTACATCAGTTATTCATAGATTTCAAAAAGACATATGACTCGGTTAAGAGAGAAGTTTTATATGATATTCTTATTGAATTTTGTATTCCCAAGAAACTAGTTCGATTAATTAAAATATATCCCAGTGAAACATACAGCAGAGTCCGTATAGGCCAGTTTCTGTCAGATGCGTTTCCAATTCACTGTGGGCTAAAGCAAGGAGATGCACTATCACCTTTACTTTTTAACTTTGCTCTAGAGTATGCCATTAGGAAAGTTCAGGATAACAGAGAGGGTTTGGAATTGAACGGGTTACATCAGCTGCTTCTCTATGTAGATGACATGAATATGTTAGGAGAAAATCCACAAACGATTAGGGAAAACACGTGAATTTTACTTGAAGCAAGTAAAGAAATAGGTTTGGAAGTAAATCCCGAAAAGACTAAGTATATGATTATGTCTCGTGACGAGAATATTGTACGAAATGCAAATATAAAAATTGGAAATTTATCCTTTGAAGAGGTGGAAAAATTCAAATACCTGGGAGCAACACTAACAAATATAAATGATACTCGGGAGGAAATTGAACACCGAATAAATATGGGAAATGTCTCTTTTTATTCGGTTGAGAAGTTTTATCATCCAGTCTGCTGCCAAAAAATCTGAAAGTTAGAATTTATAAAACAGTTATATTACCGGTTGTTCTGTATGATTGTGAAACATGGACTATCACTTTGAGAGAGGAACAGAGGTTAAGGGTGTTTGAGAATAAGGTGCTTTGGAAAATATGTGGGGCCAAGAGGAATGAAGTTACAGGAGGATGGAGAAAGTTGCACAATGCAGAAGTGCACGCATTGTATTCTTCATCTGACATAATTAAGAACATTAAATCCAGACATTTGAGATGGGCAGGGCATGTAGCACGTATGGACGAATCCTTAAATGCATATAGAGTGTTAGTTAGGAGGCCGGAGGGAAAAATATCGTTTGGGGAGGCCAAGACGTAGATGGGAGGATAATATTAAAATGGATTTGAGGAAAGTGGGGTATGATGGTAGGGACTGGATTAATCTTGCATAGGATAGGGAACAATGGCGGTCGCAATTTTGAACACTGCCTATAGTTTGTCAATACTATTTTCTTAATATCTGCTATTAGATAAAGTTTTTTAGTGGGTTATTTTACGACACTGTATCAACATCTCAGGATATTTAGCGTCTGAATGAAGAGAAGGTGATAATGCCGGTGAAATGAGTTCGAGGTCCAGCACCGAAAGTTACCCAGCATTTGCTCATATTGGGTTGTGAGGAAACTCCGGAAAAAACCTCAACCAGGTAACTTGCCCCGACCGGGATTCGAACCCGGACCACCTCGTTTCACGGCCAGACGCGCTAGCCGTTACTCCACAGGTGTGGACATAAAAAAGTTATTTTGTAACCACAGAAAGTAAATAAAGTAAGTTAAGTTTCCAAGTGGAGATTCTTTCATTTTTTCTTTCGTACCACTATCACTTGAAAACGAAGCATTTCCGGACATTATTTTATTAAGAAAAAATGTTTAATTTCATGCCCTCTATCACATCAGAAAATTACACCCTGTAGACGAATTCACATAAAAATTAGTTACTGTATAAACAAAAAACTAACTACTGAATATTTATCGATAAAACAATTACCAAAGCAACGAAAGTTATCAAATATAATAAGCAAGACACTTAATACTAAACAGTGTTTACTGATAAAATAATGACTTTGGTGACAAATGGCATACATTTCAACAAGCGGGAACTAAGTACTGAATGTTCATAAATAAAACAATTACGCTTACCATGGTGAAGAAAACTATAACGAGCAAATTTAATATTTCTGCCAACCTTTTGTTAATATGTATCACCATACATATACATATATATATTGTATACATATACATATACATATACATATACATATACATAACACCAGAAGAAATGTCCCAACTCTTTTGGCAGAACCTAAATGCCACACTACAGCTGGATTAAGACACAGTAGGAATTATGGACCAAGACTATACAATTCAGTATTGAAAAATAATCCAGACCTAAGCAATTGACACATTCTTAAGTTTAAAAATAAAGTGAAAATGTTTGTATGATATCTGATAAATTTTATTATTATTTTAAGTGTTACTAGCATTATATGGTACTAATATATATTGTATTTATCTGATGCATGTAACCTATAAGATAAAACATTGTAATAAATATAAATAGATCATTTTCTTAATTAATAAAAGTGTATATCTCCAATAAATGATTTCTTAGCATCGCCACAGATACACTTGATTGTACTTGTCACTAGATAGTTCTTGAAATTTATATTTTCCCCGCCATTCATAAAATATTTTGATATGATACCTCTTTCACAAAAGGGGAGATCTATAACTGAAACCAAATTAATATATTTCAGTATTATTTGTATTTATCCTGGTAATAATGAACAGTTTGACTCGTAGACATTTTGTTTTTCAGCATTAACTTCCCATGATTATATGAGAAGATTCGAAGAGAACGGCAGTTACGTAGACTTTCAGCTCCCCCCTACTACCAATAATGCACAACACAATGTCAATACGGCGGTTGCTGTCGTCTGCGATACAACGAACTTTTCTGTTGATTTTCCAGTTCGTCATTTTTTTCCTGGTTATTATATGATTATTTAAGTTGTGTTAACTCTCGCTAAGTGGTTTTATATTTTATTTTATCCGTCTTAGTATTTATTTTATTATTGTGAATATTTTTGTTTTATTATTATCATTATTATTATTATTATTAATGAATTAATTTGTATTACTATGTTTGTATCATCTTTGTCACGGTTATTCTATTATTATTATTATTATTATTATTATTATTATTATTATTATTTCTATCATCAACATTATTATTGATCTCAGTAAAATTTATGTAGACTACTGGACTATACCCGAGCACTAGCATATGCTCATTTCGGGTATCTATTCATATGTATTCATTTCAAATGCAAATTATTGTGAATAAATTTGAAAATTTGAAATTTGAAATACAGAAAATTGTGACTAACCTCAAGAACACTCATCGTTATTTCTGAATGCAAATTCTGCCGTAGGAATTCCCGTGGCTCGGTTTTCCATATGCAGTAATTTACAGTGTTATAGCACCGGCTGTACGGGTTAATAGAAATAATAGAAAATGTCATGTCAAGTGAGAAACATGGAGTATTGAAAAAAAGAAACCTATCACAAATCCCACTTGAATTTGCCGGGTTCCTAACTCAGGTCCGTAGCGTGAAGACTCGACGTTAACGGCTGGTCTTTCTTGTAAGAAAAAAACCTAACGGTATACCGGATCCCCTAAATCTCTTCGAGATCCCTTGCAATGAACAAGACATTCGAACTGAAATTTCGCTGACGTGAGAAGCTCTCTTAAGGAACCGTAACAGCCAGTGGCGTAGCGTCAATGTAAGCTAAAAAGCTCAGCTTCCTCAGTTAATAATAATTTCATAATAAACCTGCAGTCTATGGACAAAATTATTTATTAATTTTAATAGAATTTATATTTACGCGTTAAATATTGTGATGCAGTAGCTCAGGATGATTTGTGATGCAGCAGTAAACAAGAAGCCTGCACACACCAGCTTCTAAGCACTCATTCTTCTGTGTAACCCACCCCGCAGATTTCCCATCCCTTTCTAACCAAACTACCCTGGTCGCAAGGCTAGCAAGAAGCTAGCTTTGACATTGAAAATAAGTAGTTTCCGAGTTATCCCTTTTCGTCAGTTGTGTTCAGTTGAAGTGTTAGTGTGCATTGTGGCTGATATAATAAATAATGAGTGAAATAACAGTTCCTGACACCAATTTACTTGAATTTTTTAGGACAATTCTATTATCAAGACTGACTTACGAACAAAAGTGTGATCTAAAAAACAAATGACCGACTCTCTTGCTGTCAATGAAGGACACAACTAAAAGACAGATGCATACTTACGTAATGATACTAATATTGTGATTCCTCTAACTATGAAGGGAGTGAGCTAATGTTATACGTATACGTGTCTATTTGTTAGAGATATGTGTAAACCGTGAAATCATATTTTACTACGTACCATTTGAGGTCATGCCTTATTGGTGTTACTTACGAGGTTCCAACCAATCTTCGACTGCTGACTTGACATTGATTACTATTTATTTTAAGACTATATTTTTGTAATACGTTTTCTCATATTGCATGAAAGACAACTTGAATTAGCTTCCCCTGCTCAAAATTTCATGCTACGCCACTGGTAACAGCGAAAGACGAAAAAAATCAGAACATCCCGCTTACAATACTCAAGTATAGCCCACAGAATAAGAAGAAGAAGAGGAAAAAAGCGAACCGCCGGATGTCTGATTTACGATCGAGCCTCAGGACTTTCAGCCATGTCGTAAAGGCACTTAATTTTTTATTTCACAAAATGAATCAGACTAAGATGCGCGAGCAGCTGGAATGCTAAATACTAAAAGCAACCACTCAGTGCAAACATTACAGCGGGTAGATATAAATTAAGTTTTGGTTACCATAGCAAAGAGCTTGTAACTCTATAAACGTTATAGTCGACATAAATCAAATTTTTGTTACCATGGAAACGAACGCCTAGTTCTTGTTTGTTTCTTCACTTCATTTTCCTGGTAGATTTTGTGGGATTTTAGTGTTGTTTTTATGTGAATTCAATAACTCTGTTTTGTCAACTACTTTTGTAAATAAATAATTTTATATTTTACTACCGCACCTACTTTAAGTAAACAAAAGCACGCGATAGCTAATGCATTCCTCCATTGGCTTTAATATTCGCGCACAATTGGCATAAGCATTATTATTTTTAAAAAAAAGTTAACACTTTTCCATGCACTACACTTCTTATAAAATCGTCACACTTTTCACAGATATATTTCTTTTCCTAAGTCTTTTTACCGGAAGTGGTTAATTTTCCTTTTCTTTGAACTCTTTTCGAGCCTTAAAAATTGTTTAAACATAAACACCAGTAAATTCACTTGTAATTGTTTTTGTTTATTGTCAGTAAAATAACATGTACAAAAATACAGTCTTAATAAAATTCTTCCCTGAAGGAATAAAAATTCGTGCTCAGGGAGTTATCTAAATACATACTTAACACAAACAAAGATAATTATTTGACACAAAGTAGGTTAGAAAAAATATTATAGGAATAAATTAACTTTAAAAATACAATTTCAATTTTAACAATTTAATTCATACAAATACATAGACATATTAAATCAATATACTGGGTGTTCAGTTCAAAGTGTGTCATGGCTCGCTGTATGCCGTCATGTGGCTAGTCGATGAGCCTAGAGAATTCAATCTTCCTACACTTCCGCAGAGGTGTATTATTTATGTGCCAGAGAAGTTGCCTAGCAAGTACGGCGTTCATTCAGAAGAGTACTTACTGATACGTACGGTAACGCCGGTAGTGGCAGGAATGTGAACTGTTTCGAAACATATACTGAGGTGAGTTTTTTCTTACTGTCGGGATATGGGGAGAGGGTTAAGACGATTACTTACGTATTTGTTGACATTAACTTGGACGGTCAACATGGACACGGAGCATTTGATTTGTGTTGAGGAATGTTGCCGTACGCATCCGATGATAAATACCCTGCGTACGACTTGGCCGCGCAAAACACAGTTCGAAAGAGGTTATGGTAGCACACAGACCGTACAGACCGCCATCTGTTGCTACGACGTTCAAGTTATACCGTACACGTTCTCAAGTTCAGATTGAACGCCTTGATTAATAGGCAACTTCTCTGACACAAAAGCTGAAACTCGCTTCAAATCGGTGACTCATCAACAGTTACGTCATGACACACTTTGAAATGAACACCCAGTATATTCTTTAAAAATTAAATTCCTAACGCTATTTTTTAAATTTCTGATACTAAAATTTTCCAAATTTGTGTATTTTTCAATTATTTTATTATATAATCTTGGACCAAAGTAGGTACCATGGCTAAGACCTGTGCTTGTGAAAAACTTTGGTTCCTCTAGTCGTATAAAATCGGATCTTTTAGTTCCATATTTATGATTATACAATTTGAATTTATTGCGATTTTTATGTATGAAGTTTAATAAAGCAATATAATAAATGTGTTTAATTTTCAAAACATTAAAATAATGAACAAAAGCTCGGATGAGTAACCAATTGGTTTATTAAGGCATATTTTAATGATTCTTTTCTGAATAAGTATTAGTGGAGTGAGATTAGAATTACAAGCATTTCCCCATCCTGAAATTCCATACTGGAGAATGGATTGAAATAAAATGTAATGCTCTTTATATCATCAGTTGTGACTTCAGGGTATTTCTCAGTTAATTTCTGAAACACGTTTAGTGTAATAAAATGTTCGTTTCATCATTGGCGATGTTTCTCATAGAAAGCCATAATTTCCGACATAAATTTCCACCTATTGGATTATATTTTTATGCGAAACTGTCGTTTCACGTAAAATACAGACACTTACTCTTTGCTAGGTGTTGATGGCGATTTCGGATTACATTTTCAATATTAAATTATTCACTAATCTCATTTGTTTTCCATAAAGAGTGCAATATTTCACTATTTACATTCGTGTAATAAAGTTCACAACAAAGAAAGTTCAAACAAGAATTCTGTGTTTCCATGGCAACTGTCAATCATGAATCGTACATTATTATATTGCTAGTTTTATTCATAGTGTTCTGCTCAAGAGAGGGTCTTTCACTACAAACCCAGCGATCTTCAGTCTTTCCTATTTTCATTGAGTACACGTTATAACTCTTTCTTTCTCCAGTGCATATCGGATGTTACGTTACCCCAAAGCACTAATTGTACTGACGAGACAAAATAAAACCCCATAGACTTCGAAAACGACTTGTTTTACTATCCTGCAGTTTGTACCTATAATTATGAAACACCCTGTATACCGGATGTTACGTTACCCCAGAGCACTAATTGTACTGACGAGACAAAATAAAACCCCACAGACTTCGAAAACGACTTGTTGTACTATCCTGCAGTTTGTACCTATAATTATGAAACACCCTGTATACCGGATGTTACGTTACCCCAGAGCACTAATTGTACTGACGAGACAAAATAAAACCCCACAGACTTCGAAAACGACTTGTTTTACTATCCTGGAGTTTGTACCTATAATTATGAAACACCCTGTATACCGGATGTTACGTTACCCCAGAGCACTAATTGTACTGACGAGACAAAATAAAACCCCACAGACTTCGAAAACGACTTGTTTTACTATCCTACAGTTTGTACCTATAATTATGAAACACCCTGTATACCGGATGTTACGTTACCCCAGAGCACTAATTGTACTGACGAGACAAAATAAAACCCCATAGACTTCGAAAACGACCTGTTTTACTATCCTGCAGTTCGTACCCATAATTATGAAACACCCTGTATATCGGATGTTACGTTACCCCAGAGCACTAATTGTACTGACGAGACAAAATAAAACCCCATAGACTTCCAAAACGACTTGTTTTACTATCCTACAGTTTGTACCTATAATTATGAAACAGCCTGTATATCGGATGTTACGTTACCCCAGAGCACTAATTGTACTGACGAGACAAAATAAAACCCCATAGACTTCGAAAACGACTTGTTTTACTATCCTACAGTCTGTACCTATAATTATGAAACACCCTGTATACCGGATGTTACGTTACCCCAGAGCACTAATTGTACTGACGAGACAAAATAAAACCCCATAGACTTCGAAAACGACTTGTTTTACTATCCTGCAGTTTGTACCTATAATTATGAAACACCCTGTATACCGGATGTTACGTTACCCCAGAGCACTAATTGTACTGACGAGACAAAATAAAACCCCATAGACTTCGAAAACGACCTGTTTTACTATCCTGCAGTTCGTACCCATAATTATGAAACACCCTGTATATCGGATGTTACGTTACCCCAGAGCACTAATTGTACCGACGAGACAAAATAAAACCCCATAGACTTCGAAAACGACTTGTTTTGCTATCCTGCAGTTTGTACCTATAATTATGAAACACCCTGTATACCGGATGTTACATTACCCCAGAGCACTAATTGTACCAACGAGACAAAATAAAACCCCATAGACTTCGAAAACGACTTGTTTTACTATCCTGCAGTTTGTACCTATAATTATGAAACACCCTGTATATCGGATGTTACGTTACCCCAGAGCACTAATTGTACTGACGAGACAAAATAAAACCCCATAGACTTCGAAAACGACTTGTTTTACTATCCTGCAGTTTGTACCTATAATTATGAAACACCCTGTATATCGGATGTTACGTTACCCCAGAGCACTAATTGTACTGACGAGACAAAATAAAACCCCATAGACTTCGAAAACGACTTGTTTTACTATCCTACAGTCTGTACCTATAATTATGAAACACCCTGTATACCGGATGTTACGTTACCCCAGAGCACTAATTGTACTGACGAGACAAAATAAAACCCCATAGACTTCGAAAACGACTTGTTTTACTATCCTGCAGTTTGTACCTATAATTATGAAACACCCTGTATACCGGATGTTACGTTACCCCAGAGCACTAATTGTACTGACGAGACAAAATAAAACCCCATAGTCTTCGAAAACGACTTGTTTTACTATCCTGGAGTTTGTACCTATAATTATGAAACACTCTGTATACCGGATGTTACGTTACCCCAGAGCACTAATTGTACTGACGAGACAAAATAAAACCCCATAGACTTCGAAAACGACTTGTTTTACTATCCTACAGTCTGTACCTATAATTATGAAACACCCTGTATATCGGATGTTACGTTACCCCAGAGCACTAATTGTACTGACGGGACAAAATAAAACCCCATAGACTTCGAAAACGACTTGTTTTACTATCCTGCAGTTTGTACCTATAATTATGAAACACCCTGTATATCGGATGTTACGTTACCCCAGAGCACTAATTGTACTGACGAGACAAAATAAAACCCCATAGACTTCGAAAACGACTTGTTTTACTATCCTGCAGTTTGTACCTATAATTATGAAACACCCTGTATACCGGATGTTACGTTACCCCAGAGCACTAATTGTACTGGCGAGACAAAATAAAACCCCATATACTTCGAAAACGACTTGTTTTACTATCCTGGAGTTTGTATCTATAATTATGAAACACCCTGTATATCGGATATTTACGTTACCCCAGAGCACTAATTGTACTGACGAGACAAAATAAAACCCCATAGACTTCGAAAACGGCTTGTTTTACTATCCTGCAGTTTGTACCTATAATTATGAAACACCCTGTATATGCAAAGCGTGAGATGCCTGTAAAATTAAAGTGATAAAAGAAACCTCTTAAAAATTATGAAAAATGGATGGAAGTTTATATACAACAAACAGATTTAACACTGCCACAAACATTGAATGTAGCATTTCAGAACTGGTGTAACCTTACGATTGAAGGAGAAATTAGGTACTAGAAAAGAAGATGATATACTTAATTAATAACGCTGGAAAAGAGATGATTGCACAAACAAATTACTACAACAGCTAAACATTTGAAACATGACCGTACTGCCAAGTAGAGTTCTGTTATAAACCGGAAAGTTTGGATTCGTAAGAGACGGAGAGCCTGACAACTATAGAACAAGTGTTTAATGTAAGGGTAGGAGGAGAAAAATATTCTGCGTTGTATCAGAGATAGATCGCCACGTAGAATACGTCATCCTGTTTCGGGAATGAACCTACAGTAAAGTTGTGTTGGTTTGAATGTTTTATTTTTGTTTCAGTTTATAAATGGACAGCATGGGTCTATAATAAAAGAAGTAATTAATGAAGAAAGGCGTGAAATCAATATATTCCCGAGCTGCACTTGTATTTATTGTACCGTTAAACATACATGCGCTTGTCACTGAAGATCATTGCTTCCATGTCTGTTCAGACAGTCTATCAAACAGCGTCAGATTGCCTATAAGAACTGAGCTTCTACACGTGATTTTGTGCAAACATGTCAAGGACTTATTACCATTTTTCAGGAATACAGTGGACTCTCCTAAGTTCGACTGAACAGAATTGAAAGTTCAGTCCAATAAGGGTAGTGGGTGCGGCAGGTGAAATGAATACAAATTCTTATTGGTTATCCATTAACGAATACAGTACTGTACTTGCATTTCCTGCCCGCCCCGAGACTTGTGTATGCGCTTCTAGTACCACAGTGGGTTTCGACAGTTCCGTCTCACAAAAGGCACAATTCTCAAATAGAAAAGGGACAGTTCATTAATTTAAAATCAGTGATCAATGTGGATGTCCTGATCAATAAAATATTCTGTTTTCCTTTAACAAAAGTATCACTACAAGACACAGAACCAATTCCCATTCAAATGGAAAAAATGAAGAGGATGAAAATCATAACGGGCAATATGACGATGGTGGTGAAGTGCAAGAAAATGAAGACAATGAAGTTCATGAAGATGAAGATGGTAATGAAGAGGAAAAATGAAGAGGATGAATATCATGAAGAAGAAGATGGTGGTGAAGAATAATAAAATGAAGATCATGGAGATGAAGATGGTAGAAGAGAATGAAGATGAAAAGGATGAAGATCATGAAGATGAAGATGGTAGTGAAGAGGAATAAAATTAAGAGAACGAAAATCATGATGAAGATGAAGATGGTGATGAAGCGCAAGAAAATGAAGACAATGAAATTCATGAAGATGAAGATGATAATGAAGAGGAAAAAATGAAGCGGATGAAGATCATGAAGAAGAAGAAGATGGTGGTGAAGAATAATAAAATGAAGATCATGGAGATGAAGATGGTGATGAAGATCATGAAGATGAAGATGGTAGTGAAGAGGAATAAAATTAAGAGGACGAAAATCATGATGAAGATGAAGATGGTGGTGAAGTGCAAGAAAATGAAGACAATGAAGTTCATGAAGATGAAGATGGTAATGAAGAGGAAAAATGAAGAGGATTAAAATCATAAAGATTTAGATGGTGGTGAAGAGGAAGACTACGAAGAGGATGAAGATTATGAAAATGGTGGTGAAAAAGAGAAAATGAAAAGGATGATGTTCACGAATATAAAGATGTGAAGAGGTAGAAAATTAATAGAATGAAGATCATGAAGTGGAACATAAAGATAGCTATGAATAGTAAAAAGGAGATGTGAAGAAGAGATGTTGGAGATGGTGAAGAGGAAATCGGAGAACAGCAAGAATATAAAGAAAATGGTGGATATTATGAAGAGGAAGATGAAGATAGTGAACAAAATTACGATAAAAAGAAAGATTAAGATTTTAGTGAAGAAGAAGAAGAAGAAGAAGATGGACATGTTGCTGAAGAGACAGTAGATAAAGAAGAAAATGAAGATGCTGAAGATGAAGATGGAAAGGAAAGTAAAGAAGAACAATATTATATATATAGCCACCGGCGTGGCTCAGTCGGTTAAGGCGATTGCCTGCCGGTCTGAAGTTGCGTTTGGGCGCGGGTTCGATCCCCGCTTGGGCTGATTACCTGGCTGGGTTTTTCCGAGGTTTTCCCCAAACCGTAATGTAAATGCAAGGTAATCTATGGCGAATCCTCGGCCTCATCTTGCCAAATATCATCTCGCTATCACCAATCTCATCGACGCTAAATAACCTAGTAGTTGATACAGCGTCGTTAAATAACCAACTAAAATTAAAAAAAAACATTATTATAAAGAGAAAAATGTAGATAGTGAAGAACAAGAGGAAGATGATAAAGAAGGATATGGGATATGAAGAGGAAGAAAAAGATGATAGCTGAAAGTAAAAAGATGAAGTGGATGAAGAATATGAAGAGGTAGACAGAAAAAAGGTGATATTATAAAGAGAGAATGTACAGATCAAGAGAGAGCATATTAAGAGATATTAGAGAAAAAAGGAGACGGTAAGGAGGAAAGGGAAAATAAAGAGGAAGACGATGATGAGTATAAAGTGAAAGAAGAGAAGAGAAAGGATATTATTTAATTATTGAGCATGAATATTAAGACGAGAATGAGTAATAATAATAATAATAATAATAATTATTATTATTATTATTATTATTATTATTATTATTATTATTATTATTAATTTATTTAATCTGGCAGAGCTAAGGCCAGTAGGCTTTCTCTTCCGCCCAGCCAGACTCTAATTCTAATTGAATACAATTGCTTACATAGTTATTATATTAATATCTAGACCATAAAACAACTTGAAAGTAAATAATGAAAGTTTGATAAGCAATGTTAGTATGACAATAACAAACATTGGTAAGAAATAGTTATAATAATAATAATAATAATAATAATAATAATAATAATAGTAATAATGAGATAATTTAGATATTTATCTGTGATATAGCCTATATAACCATTAAACATTGAGAAACCTGAAATAGCTATTATTGTTAACAAGAATTGTTAGAAAAATATTTCGTTAGCCTATTCTTAAATTGGTTTGATGTCTGACAGTCCCTGACATTACTCGGTAGGGAATTCCAAAGCCGAGGAACAGCCACAGTGAACGAAGATGAATATAAGGATGTTCGTTGGGAGGGAATGGATAATATTGAGGAGTGTTGTGATCGTGTGTCTAGGTTATGATGGGTGGATAAATTTTGAAAACGAGACGCAAGATAGGCAGGAGTGGAGAAATGCAATATGTGAAAGAGAAGGGAAAGACAGTGGATTTTCCTACGATCTTCTAGACGGAGCTAGGACAACATTTCGAGAGATGGTGTTACGTGATCAGCCCGGCGAATATTGCAGACGAAACGGACGCACATATTATGAACACGCTGTAGTCTCTGCACCGAAGTAACGCTTAGGTCAGTAAGCAGAATATCACAGTAATCGAAGTGGAGCATCACGAGTGTTTGCACTAACATTTTTTTCATGGAAAAGGGTAGAAAATTCTTCAATCGCCTAAACGAGTGGATTAATGAGAATACTTTTTTGCAGGTTTCTGCAACTTGAATGTTCCAATTTAAACTTCTATCCATATAAATACCTAGATTCTTTACTGATTCATTGAACGGAATTTCGGTGTCGTATATTTTAATCGGGGACAAATTTTGTATGGTAATAGTGCTTAGCAAACGTGAATGGCCCACAATGACTGACTGATGATGAAGCTGTAGAATAGGGACCGTCAAGTGACTACACTCTCGTGCGTACGTACAAACCCTCAAGCCCTGACGTACGGCTGCGGGCAAGGGTAGCTGCTTCCACAGTGGCGGAGCTAAGAACTTGTATGTGAACCAAATTTGTGATAAGAATGTAAATTAATTTCAGCTTTTAATTGAAGCACGCTTTCACTGTTAATTGCACTATACTGAAAAACAGTACTCTATACAATTTTGTACAGTTAACTATATACGAAACAAATTTTTGCATGTTTGCACAATAATGAAACAAAACAAAATATACACTTTTATACAGATTAATATACTGTTTGTCTTCTTCTCATTGCTATACAATTCAATTAACAAAATAAATCAACAGTACAAACGTTGTCATTCAAATACAATTCTCTAATAATAGTACTTTTTCTTAAACATCAGAGATCCGCTGCGATTTTTGCAGTTTTCTGTTAGTAAGCAGCTATTTAATTCTCGGAGCTATTGTTTTAGTACCAGCCAATCGCAAACATGCTTTCAATTGTTCATCACTTAGTTGTTTCTGTGACGTGACTTTGTAAACTTCATTAAACAAAACAGTGTTTCGCATACGTAGGTTGTCCCGAACATTTACAACGTTCTTGCAGCAAGATTGTACTGTTTAGGAAACCTTTCTCGTGGAAAACAAGTATAGAAATGGTTAATACTTTTTGTTTTGATACTTATCCTTTAGCTCAATATCGCTTTGTAAATCAAGTATTTCTAATTGTAGTTCAGCAGGAATATCCAGGACACTCACTGAAAAAGATATTGCAAATATCTTAAATTGTTGTTCAAGATCTCTAATATCCTCAAATCTACGTTCGAAACTTCGCACAATTGTTGCATTATTCTTATAAATTCTTTCATGTCTAAGGCTTCTAACAGGTTTCCCATGTACATCCATAAATAAGGCAGTTTCATTTCTAAGTGCGAGAAAACATTCCAGAATTTTTCGACTTCACCACCTTACCTCGGTATGGTAGAGTAAATCCCCATACTGTTAATACCATCAAGCAGTGCCCTGAAGTCCCTGTGATTGAGTCCTTTAGACCTTATGAAATTAATTGTTCGCATAACAACATCCATTACATTGCTAAGGTTCATGTTTTAGCACATAAATATTCCTGGTGCAAAATGCAGTGCACCGGTGCCCCCAAGCGACCTCGATAGGTTCCACCACTGATAGACTGCAGTGTACAAGTGTACTGCCCGCAGTGGAAGCCGTAAGTAGGCCTGTACGCCCTCTCGCGATCTTGACTCGACTTGGCGGAGCCTGCTGTAGAAGATGAAGAGAAAGATGATGAAAATATATAAAGATGCTGATACTGATCATGAGAACAAAAAAGGTGTTTATGGTGATGATAATTTAAATCTGGATGGTGATAAAGATAAAGAGAATAGTGGTAGCGATGATGAAGATGGATAAAATTGTCGGTGAAGATGTGGGAAATAATGAAGAGTAAAATTAAAATATCAATTGTTAATAAAATTTATAATAAATAATATGTTTTTCTTGGCTGTTTAACGACTCTGTATCAACTGCTAGGTTATTTAGCGTCGATGGGATTGGTGATGGCGAGATGAGGCCGAGGATTCGCCACAGATTACAAGACATTTGCCTTACGCTTGAGGAAAACCTCGGAAAATACCCAAACAGGTAATCAGCCCAAGCGGGAATCGAACCCGCGCCCGAGCGCAACTCCGGTTCGGCAGGCAAACGCCGACAATGTTGATGCAGCTAAAGATAAGGAATATATCAGTGCTGATGAAGTTGAAAACACAATGTCGGTATGTTAATAACGAACCAATGACAATTGAAATCGAAGTACTTAAACAAAACCTGTCACTGGCTACATACTGGCGGTTCTTACCTCATGAAACATTCATCGGCGATTTAAACACCTGGATAGTTCGCATTTGTTAACTCCAATACTGCATCAATGATACAAGAACCTGGCTTAATGTGCAGATAGGACATTTCTGGGAGCCAGATTCCATTTTTATGAACTTGAACTGAACCACGTTCTGCGACTACATAAAATTCTCTTCCGTACTAATATCGCGTGCTTAACTGCAAAGAGTTCTTGCCGTTGTCATGTTAGCTATATCTTATTATGCACACACAAGCCTGCAGTAGGGCGGTGCAGACGGTTGCCAAGCAACCAGCGGTGGTCGGAAAGAGGGACAATTCAATTTGTTTTACGATCACAGTAAACCAGCTTAACTGATTCATACGGAGCAAAGAGACAGGAAGAAACTTACCTCGCTTTAGCTGAACGTAAATGCCAGACTTGCGATTCATAATTCCTTACGTATTTATTACTCTGGCCATTACAGAGGTTACTTGGAGTTCACAAGATATTTTTAATGCTTTACTACAGCTACTTTTAAACAGGAGATGTTACTGTATACAGATCATAGATAATTTTAATCGTAAATACATATTTAGTGCCTTTTCTAAACCAAAGATACCATTCAGTGACAATATGTTGCTAGTATTAAATTTAATTCTTTGCTTAAACAAACTTTCTGCACCACAAAAGTGACTCGAAGGCTGTCGTCTGATAATTTTAATGGAAATTCTTTATTTAATGTCCATTTTAACTATAGACCCTATTAAGGAAAGATAAGATAACGTTTATCGTAAATTATTACTGCTTAAACAGCAGATACCAGTTAAGAACGATGTACAGGGGTTTTCAAAAGTAAAGCATAATTGTAGTAAAATTGAATAAGGGTATTTCGGACAAAAACCTCACACAAGTCAAAACTTGTATGTAGAAACTAATATTTTTATCGAAACAAATTTATTACAGCTATTGTTGCGCAAGTTATGACGTCATCGAGATCTCTTTTAAATAACACCCTATAGTTTTTTAATATTATCTTCTGAAGGAGCATATTTTTTATGTTATATTTCATTTAACGGTACAAGGGAAAAAAGATCAGGATAACCGAAAGTGATAAACGAGTTGTTGCTACCAATATTGAAGGTATCATCTGTTAAATATTACTGAACATAAGTGAATATCGTCCGAGAAACACGCAGTTTAAATTTGAACATTGTGTGATAGAATGTTCAGGGTCCAACTTTCAATTTGCTCCCCAGAAACATTTTTGCTGTACCCTTCATTTGTTTTGTACAGAAGCATTACAGTTATGGTTACTATTGTAACAATTTTATTTCTGGGAAATTTTGTTAGTCCCTGTGTTATAAAAACAGTTTTATTGTTGAAATAAAGAAAAGAAGTTCTTAACAGAACGAACTTTCAGTTTTTACCTCTGAAATATTTTTGCTTTATGTGACCCTGATATCCCCCCCCCCCCCGTAGGCCTACCCTTCATTTGTTTTATACAGAAGCATTATGGTTATCGTTAATATTGCTGATAAATTTTGTTAGTCCCTGCGTTATGAAAACAGTTTCATTGATGAAATCAGCAAAAAATGATCTTAACAGAAAATCAGAGATTAGAGGCTCTGACGATGATAAAATTTCGTAACAAAAGAAATACAGAAAAAAAATGTATGCACATTTTTTAACAAAATTCATTCTCCAAATCGGCCACGTATTTCTTAGTCAATTATGACTAGAATAGAAGCAAATTCAGAAGACATGGACATGTTGTGTAGTCAACTGTCCAAAGACAAGTCTGAATCTAATAAATGAAACCAATAAGACATCAGTCATGAGGCAACGAGGTCATGACACAATGAGGCACGGCAGCCACTTCCTTTCCTTTCTCCATTGCATACATCGCTGATTAGCTAAATGTTTGAGACATAAAAGATCATTTTCTGTTAAGAAGATCTTGTTTTATTTCAATTCCATAATTAAAACTGCTTTCATAGCACAGGGGCTACCAAAATATAGCAACAATAAAATTGTTACCATAGTAACCATAATCATGGTGCTCCTGCAAAAAAAAAATAATAAGAAAGTGAAATATTACATAGCATTTAAAAGTATTCTAGATGACGTCATAACTAGCATAACAAGAGTCGAAAAAATATTTTATTTCATAAAAAAAAAATTATTTTTAAACATAAGAATTGACATGTCTGATATTTTTGTCTCAAATCTCTTCATTTAATCTCAAATGAAATTATACATAACTTTTTAAACACCTTGTATATTATTCTAACTGATATAGTTAAACATGGAGATAATTCTACACGATGTGGTAGTAATTCCTTACATATTTAAGGTATATAATTCATAAAAGTCATTGCAATGCATATAGGCGTAGTAGTTATATATTTCATGTTTAATTAAGACTATTTACGCATGGTTGTCAGTGCCTATATGTGTATATTTTATATTATGTTAATACATATTTAGACTTTCTGTGTTTCTTACATATTCGTATATCTATAAATTTTGTAGTAGATGCTATATAATGTTCCAGCAGAATGGCACCTCAATTCAATTCAATTCAGTTTATTAAGCCATTATACATACAGAGATAGGCTTCGTCACAAAATAAGGTGAAAAAAAAAATACATTTGTATATGACTTGAGGCTTTCCCGGCGTTTGATGCAGAATAACTCTTCTCGGGTTCTCAGCCAGGTGAGTTGGAGATTTGCTTCCAAGCTTTCCACGGCTAGCTCTGCCATCTTCTTCAGGGAATGAAGTGATGTGGGACCATGTCTAGCCGGTATATATGCAATATGCAACATGGTCCCACATCACTTCATTCCCTGAAGAAGATGGCAGAGCTAGCCGTCGAAAGCTTGGAAGCAAATCTCCAACTCATCTGGCTGAGAACCCGAGAAGAGTTATAATACATTTGTAAATACATAAATAATTGAAAACAGTAAGGTTTAATTACAAAAATGAAAACACAAAATATTTTGAAACTCTAAAATTTAATGAAAACACTTTACAGTTAATGTATTATTTGTAACCAAATGTAAATAACTTTACTTATTAAAAAACAATTTCATATGAATTTATGTTAAAAAAACTCATCTACAGAGTAGAAAGGATTAATTAAAAGTCAATTATAAAATCTAGTTTTGAAACTATTGGTTGGTGACTTATAATATTGACTGGGAAGCTTATTATATTATTTCATCCCCATGGCAGAAAAATTTGTACTACTCTTATGCAATAATCTACAGTATGGAATATTAATTTGTTCACTATTTTTAATTTCATGGTCATGTATATTGGCTAATAATGAGTAATTATCTATATTTTATAGAGTGTGAAGGACTAGGTAGTAGGATGGCTGTTAATATCTGTGATTGTTTGAAAAGTGGTCGACAATGTTCAAGATAGTTTGATTGACATAGAATTCTAATGGATTTATTTTGCAAAATCAAGACACTCCCAATTTTGCTATAATTTCCCCAGAAAATGAAGGCATATCGGATTATCGACTGAAAGAACGAAAAGTAGGCACATCTTAAATAATTTTGAGGAACGCAAGTCACGAAACTTCAACGTGCTCATAACTTGTGTGTACGTTTTGTAAGCAATGTTCGTAAATATGATCACATTACCCCATCCCTGGAAACAATAGGTTGTATATATATTGATGTACCGAAGTACATATGATATTTCCATGCAGATATTCTGCATCATCACATGATGAAAGAGTGATGGAGCGGAGAAAAATTCTCTCCGGCGCCGGGATTTGAACCCGGGTTTTCAGCGTAATAAATCACTTTGTGATTTAAGACGGCGCCCATACCGTCGGATCCCGGCCAATCAGTCACTCATCTGAGTGGACCTCAACACATGTATGGACTTCGGTCCTGCGTTCATAGACATCTATGACGTAGTGCAGAGGGCGGCCACCAGAGGGAACCCCAGAGATGGAGCTTAATCTGAGACGATTCTAAACGGCGTCGGGATTGTAACCGGCGTGGCTCAGTGGATAAAGCATCAGCACGTAGAGCTGAAAACCCGGGTTCAAATCCCGGCGCCGGAGAGAATTTTTCTCCGCTCCATCACTCTTTCAACAATAGATTGGCTTAAACTAGATAAGAAAAGAAATTTACATTCACTTCTCCTTCTCTTCGAAATCTTGAACTCTTCTATTCCTTCGTACCTGTCGTCTCGCTTCACTTACCTTTCTTCCCACCACAATCTGAACACACGCTCTCGCCATGAAACAATACTAACAATACCATCCCATCGCACCTCCTCATACTCGTCCTCTTTCACAATAGCCCTGCCAAGACTGGAATTCGTTACCTGCTAGCATCAGGGACTGTCGAAATAAAATTGAATTCAAACGCAAACTTACTAGGCACTTTGTCAGTAATTGAGACTCGTTCAGACAAGGGTTCTTGTAAATACTTCTCTTAATCTATCACAAAATATTTCAATATCCGGTAATTTCATTACTATAGATTTTTGTTATTGTAGGTTTAATTTGTAATTCAGTAAATACAAAAATATTTTTTGTTCTTAACTTCTATGATAAAATGTCTAGCTTTCATTAATCAGGTAATCTTGTCGTACTTTAATTTCTATGTAATTGTAATTGTAAATTTAATGTTAATTACAATTTTATTGTTCATATTATAGTTGTAATCCCCTGGTAGAGGGGCAGAGAAGGCCTGACGGCCTTATCTCTACCAGGTTAAATAAATAAACACTACTAAATAAATACTACTACTACTAATTTCTTTAATAAATATACAACTCTTGAAAGCTTTGTGCATATATATATATACATGTATATACAGTATATATATAAGCGATATGTTTTTCAAATGTTAGACTGGAGTCTATTAAAAATCCTAGTATAGTTTTGTGTGTTGTCCTTTTTCATTAGATGATTTAGGTTAAAAGTTATGTTGATAGTCTTTTCTTGATTAAGCAAAAAAACCATTAGATTCAAACCATAAAGCCATCTGTGACAGAATATCGTTGTTAGAGTATGTAATTCATTCAGAGCGGTATAGGAGGCATACCAGAAAAAGTAATTAAATGTGTCTAAGATAATTACAGGAATTAATAAGACAATTATGTAAGAGGTGTTTAATTGAAGTAATATTAAATGACTGGAAAATTGGATTTATATAAGTAATCTATAAGGAAGGCAAAAAGATGATTGCCACAACTACAGAGAAATTACTGCTACAGGTACCTGAAGTAGGTTATACAACCGCATTATTAAGTTTTTGCTGAAGGAGGAATATAAAGATAAAGAAGGTGAAGAACAAGCAGGTTTGAGGGAACGCCGCTGCACAATCACCTATATATTTCACATTAAATCGCTAATTAAAAAACAATTTGAGACAACCTTACTTACTTCTGACAGACTCAGAGAAAACCGGGTGAGCAACACTCCCATATGTGCTGGCGACAATTTAATGTCCCTCAAAAGTAGGATTACCTATTACAATAATTACATTTTTACTCGTTATGTCTTTATTGTGAAGTTAGGAATAACATTAAGTATTTGTCTCCCTGATTACGTGGCAAGCCTTCCACAATTCATTGCGTAAACAGCAAAAGTGAGATACGAACAGGAACCTTATATTATGCCTAAAAGTAAAAGACTAATACTGCTCTAAAGTCTGTCCGCTATTATTTTGGGTCCTAATGTAAACAATAACCATGTGTCAGTGACCGCAAGACATTTTACTCACAGAGAATTAGTGCACAGTCTAAATATACAGGATGTTTAAAAAGCATTAAATATTTTGGGAATGTTCCATTTATCTTGTGCACCTATTATAACTTTTTTCTTTCGATAAGTATTGGACTGCTTGTTTTTGAGAGTTATGTTAGAACTAACATGAGTGTTGAGATTTGATGCATGTAACTACATTATGGTACAAGATACACGTGACGTCATCAATTTTTCAAATAGCACTACATACTTTAATCATGTTACATTGATTACACACATTAAGACGAGTTCAAAAATGTATCAAAGTGTCACCTTCCCAATCAATAACAACAACAAAATGCAAAATAAATGCCATCAGAATGTGCAGTTTGTTGTGTTGTCCCATTCATCTTGTGCATTAACTTACACAAAAAGAAAGACGACTGACGTCCGTACACGCCGTGTGTTGTGTGTTTGCTGTCTTAACATGTAAACAAACCACAACAACTGACTACGCCACAATCCACGTATAGTGGCCTGCACGTTCTCCGGACCTGTCACCACTCGACTTCTTCCTGTGGGGAACTGTAAAGGACAGTGTGTGCCAGAACATTCTGGCAACACCAACGCATTCGACAGGCTTGTGTGTTCATTCAGCCAGCAACATGCCGGGCAGTCATGCGGTCTTTCAGGGAACGCCTTCGAATGTGCATTAATGTGAATGGTCACCATTTGGAACATCTTCTGTCTCTCACAAAGCATAACATTATCACATTGGAAGTACGTTTTTGTTCGTTTAGTTGTTGTTATTGATTAGGAAGGTGACGTTGTGATACATTTTTGAACTCGTCTTAACGTGTGTAATCAATGTAACATGATTAATAGGGCTAGGATTTTGATGAAATTGCATCTTTTTTTCTAGTAAGTTATATGATAAACTCAGTGTTTTAAGACATATTTGTTAGGGCATTTTTTGCCTGTTTCAACTTATAAGAGCATCTTTTGTTTTATTCGGTCATTTTTTAGGCATTTTCATTTAATTTTGGCCATAAATCCCCATTATTAATGTAAAATAATGTTTATTTCCTTTAATATTTTCTTTACATATTTTGTCCATTAATACCCATTATTTTGTATAATATTTTAATCGTTTTTCTACACAAATATTGCCATTTTAACTTAGTACACCCCATGTAATGGATCAGTCCAACCACCCCTTCCTCTACACCTGCTAATTCCGGATAAGAGTGGCCTTGCGGTAGACTACATGAAAACTAAAAGTAAAGAGCCATGGCTCTACAGCTCATGAAGGGCCAAGACCGACCAGCTGACTGCTGACCTCACGTCCACATGCCGACGCAGAGATGAACGATCATACATGGAAACTACATCAGGTAAAATAATTAATTAAAGTGTACTACTCAGAAAAAACTATGTAAAATTTAATTTAATTACTAGTGTAAATATTAAGTAGTACAAAACCTCTTTTCCTACTAAGCCAATTATGTACGATCATTTTAGGGCATTTTTAAGGGCATTTTTGAAAGATTTTTAGGTCATAAATGCATTGTTTTTAGGACATTTTTTCATGATTTATAGGTCATCAAAATCCTATCCCTAATGATTAAGATATGTAGTGCTATATGAAAAACTGATGACGTAACGTGTATCTTGTACCATAATGTAGTTACATTCACCAAATCTCCACATTCATGTTAGCCCCTCGTTGTAACATAACGCTCAAAAACAAAAATTCCAATACCTATCCAAACAAAAAAGTTGTAATAGGTGCACAAGATAAATGGGACACCCTATATAGCAATAGAAATATAATAAAATAAAAAATACATAAGTATAGAATTCTGCATTTACAGCAAGAAACTCTTCCATTTGAACTCTCTAGAGGATTTCTTAAGCAATAAGAACGATATTCTTACATTTGTCAAAGAAAATCGTCCTTGAAACGGTATGAAGTCGAGCCCTCTGTGCTGTGAATGCTCTCTGCACTGGAAGTCAAATATGAAGCAGCCATTCTTCCAGATTCAATAGCAGTTGTTTATATTGTTTGCTTGTTAAACATCCTGATCTGTGACCATGAGATGTAAGAAGCTGTATCCCACACATCCAATTAAGACGGCCTGCTTCTAAGAAATACAGCATGAATGGAAATGAGGGTGTTTGGACTTCTGATGAAGAAGATACTTTACAAAGAGGACAGCCTGTTGAATATTCCTCGATGCGGGTTCAGCAGCAGGAAACGTTCCCAGCCCAATGAGCATAAGAAATCAATGGTGATTTGTATTCAAACGCACATAGAACTATTCTACTTTATGTGCATCCCACGGTCACGGGTTCAGATCCTGTATCTGCTATGGATGTGTGTTAAAGTAATCAATGCCTTTAACATGACGACGATGGTTCATCATCGTTATCTTTGTTAGATAAAATAAGTTTTATGCATGACAATGTAGATGTAATAATATCCAATATTTCGAAGTCAAATATTGGCTGCACTATGACGAAAAACAAGAAAAAACTATATATTATTTTAATGTACCGAAGTACATATGATATTTCCATGCAGATGGAAGTATCATATGTACTTCTGCGTCATCATACGATGAAAGAGTAATGGAACGGAGAAAAATTCTCTCCGGCACCGGGATTTGAAGCCGGGTTTTCAGCTCTACGTACTGATGCATTATCCACTAAGCCGTAGTGCAGAGGGCGGCCACTAGAGGGAACCCAAGAGTTGGAACTTAAACTGAGACGATTCTGTCCGACACCGGGATGGGTATCCGGTGTGGCTTAGTGGATAAAGCATCAGCACGTAGAGCTGAAAACTCGGGTTCAAATCCCGATGCCGGAGAGAATTTTTCTCCGTTCCATTATTCTTTCATCGTATGATGACGCAGAATATCACTTCTTGACATTATTGCCACGATTAATCCTCAGCTAGTATTAACGAATGGACAACTACCAGCGCCGGGTATCTCAGCACACGACATAATCTTTTTAGAATATTCCTTGTATTGTCCAAAATATAAACCTCGCATCACATCATACCGGGACTTAAAGCATATTGAGCATGAGGAATTAATCAATGACGCACTTAGCCTGCCTTGGACTGAAGTGTGGAATTTACCAGACATTGACGACAAAATCGAAAAATTTAACGACCTAGTAATTCAGTTATACGATAAACACGCACCTTTGAAAACCAGACGAGTTGGTAGACACCCTGCGCCTTGGATGTGCGATTACATAAAATTACTCATGACAGACAGAGACACTGCTTATCGTAAATACAGACGGAGCAAGGACGAATTAGATTTTAATACTTGCAAAGTTTTAAGAAATAAATGTAATCAAGCAGTAAGAAATGCTAAATTACGCCATGCACATTCCCTTATTCTACCTTCGGTCAGTGCGAAAGAATTGTGGCGTAACCTTAATAACCTGGGTCTAACAAAAGCAAAGCCTCGGGTAGATAACATCAACTTGTCACTCAATAGTCTAAATGAACATTTCGTCACTGCTCCACCTGAACCATTACATAAGCAAGAGACTCTTGAATTTCTCAGATCTTACCCCCAACCTGTGTGGGATAAATTCTTCTTTAAATACATTAACCCGACTGACGTAATGAAGACGCTGCGACGTATGAAATCTAAAGCCCAAGGTATAGACAATATAAATATCACTCTCCTGTATAAAATAATAGATGTGATCCTGCCGACCATCACACATATATTCAATGCATCTATTATGACTGGGTCCTACCCCTCACTCTGGAAAATGGCATCTAAAATAAATCTAACACACCTTCTACAGTAAACCAATACAGACCGATATCAATTCTTCCCACTCTTTCAAAAGCATTAGAACATATTGTACATGGACAACTTATGAACTATCTCGACGAACACAAACTCCTCGATGACTACCAATCGGGTTTTAGGCATGGACACAGCACTACTACAGCCCTACTTAAAGTGACTGAGGACATCCGTGAAGCTATGGATAGGGGTGAAGTAACGGCACTAACTCTTCTCGATTTCAGCAATGCCTTTGGTTCTGTTGATATCGACTTGCTTCTTGCAAAGATGAAGGCTTTGCACCTGTCAGACAATACCTTGAGCTGGATGGACTCCTACCTACGTGACCGCCAACAGTGTGTTTCACTTGATAATCAATTCTCCCAATGGAGATGCACAAAGGCGGGAGTGCCGCAGGGCTCCGTATTAGGTCCACTACTTTTCTCTATCTACATTAATGACGTATCAAAGAACTTACAGTATTGCCGATATCACCTCTATGCCGACGACCTACAACTTTACATACATTCCAGACCCAATACGATCAATGAATCGATTGACAAGTTAAATTGTGACCTAGCCACTGTCTCCACTTGGGCGGCCAATTTCGGACTCGCACTTAATCCAAGTAAGACTCAAGCCATAATTATTGGACATAAGCGTTTAGTTAACTCCCTTAATAACAGTAATCTTTCAGTTGTTACTCTTAACAACACGCTAATCCCTTATTCATCTGTCGTAAAAAATCTTGGCTTCTTTTTTGATAATAATCTAAGTTGGAATTTTCAAGTTAAAGAAACGATAAAAAAAATCTGTTCCTCCATTCACTGTTTGAGTCGCTTGAGAAACTTCTTGCCCCAGCAACTAAAACTTACCCTAGTGCAAACCCTAGTAACGCCGCACTTCGATTATTGTGACGTTTTGTTAAGTGACCTAAGTTCTGAATTGTCAGTCAAGTTACAGCGAGCTCAGAATATGTGCGTCAGATACGTGTGCAACATCCGACGGTATGATCACATATCACCGTCCTTCGCAAGTCTCTCGTGGCTCCGACTTAAAGAACGTAGAACTTTACACTCTTTGTCTTTACTCTTTCGAATTCTGCACACTTCAACACCAAATTACCTTTCGTCTCGTTTCTCTTATCTATACTCTAACCACGATGTAAATACCAGATCACTTATCTGTGGCACGCTAAGTATACCTCTTCATAGAACATCTTGTTATTCATCATCTTTTACAATATCCACCTCGCGTCAATGGAATTCCTTGTCACAAAGTATTAGGGGCTGCAAGACAATAAACACCTTTAAGAACAGCTTAAAAGATAACCTTATTAGCATTTCACTCCAATCATACTGATTTAAACTATCACTGACTACATTGTTACTTTTTTCTTTAGACATCATCCTGATTGTGCTGTATTTTAATTGTCTCGTAATAATCTCTTTCTATTATCTAATATTATTTGAAATATATTAACATTCTATGTATTTTAGTTTAATTCTGCTACACAGTTTATTTCAGTGTTTAATTAATAGTTCATAGTATTTTGTTGTTTAATTTGTAAATAACTTTTGTATACATGTAACTCTCATCTCAATCAAATTGTTGGATTCTTTGTAAGTTCATGCATATGTATATACACTTTTTGCTGGTTGAGTGGAAGAGAAGGCCTTACGGCCTTAACTCTGCCAGCTAAAATAAATCATTATTATTATTATTATTATTATTATTATTATATCTGCATGGAAATATATGTACTTCGGTACATTCAAATAATATATATGATATGCGCTTATTCCGTCGGATCCAGGGCCAACTAGTCACTCATAACGAGTGCACCTCAGCACATGTGTGGACTTCAGTCCTACGTTAATAGACATCTATGACGTAGTGCAGAGGGCGGCCACTAGAGGGAACCCAAGAGTTGGAACTTAAACTGAGACGACTCTGTCCGACACCGGGATGGGTATCCGGTGTGGGTTAGTGGATAAAGCATCAGCACGTAGAGCTGAAAACCCGGGTTCAAATCCCGGTGCCGGAGAGAATTTTTCTCCTTTCCATTACTCTTTCATCGTAAGAAAAAACTAACATATTCCTGGGATAGTTCGCAACAGTTGTTCTCTTGGTATGCATCACAACCCAATCAACATCAGAACAGTACCTACCTCACTGCCATCTGTATTTTAACTACGATTAAATTTCAATTTCATTATTATCATTTCATTTTTAATAGCTCCATACTTTAGAAGTCAGGTTAAATGAAGAATTACAATTTGTCATCTCATTGTTTTAGAAAACACATTAAGTAAATAATTTTATTACAATTATAATATTGTCATCTTATAGTCTATGAATAGCCTCTTTGGTTTAAAAGGAACGTTAAATAAAGAATTGTAATTATAATTATCATCTTATAGTATATGAATAGCCTCTGTAGTTTAAAACGAACGTTAAATAAAGAATTACAATTACAATTATTATCATGTTATCGTCTATGAATAGCCTCAGTAGTTTAAAACGAACGTTAAATAAAGAATTACAACTACAATGCAATTACTATTATTATCTTATCGTCTATGAATAGCCTCTGTAGTTTAAAACGAAAGTTAAATAAAGAATTACAACTACAAATTATTATCATGTCATCGTCTATGAGCAGCCTCTGTAGTTTAAAGCGAAAGTTAAATAAAGAATTACAATCATGTTATTGTCTATGAATATCCTTTGTAGTTTAAAAGGGTCATTAAATAAATAATTACAATAATTATCATCTTATCGTGTATGCATAGCCTCTGTAGTTTAAAACGAAAGTTAAATAAAGAACTACAACTACAAATTATTATCATGTTATCGTCTATGAGTAGCCTCTGTAGTTTAAAACGAACGTTAAATAAATAATTACAATTACAATTATGATCATATTATCGTCCTGAATAGACTCTGTAGTTTAAAAGGGCCATTAAATAAATAATTACAATAATTATCATCTTATCGTCTATGCATGGCCTCTGTAGTTTAAAACGAAAGTTAAATAAAGAACTACATCTACAAATTATTATCATGTTATCGTCTATGAGTAGCCTCTGTAGTTTAAAACGAAAGTTAAATAAAGAAATACATCTACAAATTATTATCATGTTATCGTCTATGAGTAGCCTCTGTAGTTTAAAACGAACGTTAAATAAATAATTACAATTACAATTATGATCATATTATCGTCTATGAATAGACTCTGTAGTTTAAAAGGGTCATTAAATAAATAATTACAATAATTATCATCTTATCGTCTATGCATAGCCTCTGTAGTTTAAAACGAAAGTTAAATAAAGAACTACATCTACAAATTATTATCATGTTATCGTCTATGAGTAGCCTCTGTAGTTTAAAACGAACGTTAAATAAAGAATTACAATTAAAAATCATATTATCGTCTATGAATAGCCTTTGTAGTTTAAAAGGGCCATTAAATAAATAATTACAATAATTATCATCTTATCGTGTATGCACAGCCTCTGTAGTTTAAAACGAAAGTTAAATAAAGAACTACAACTACAAATTATTATCATGTTATCGTCTATGAGTAGCCTCTGTAGTTTAAAACGAACGTTAAATAAAGAATTACAATTACAATTATGATCATATTATCGTCTTTGAATAGCCTCTGTAGTTTAAAAGGGCCATTAAATAAATAATTACAATAATTATTATCTTATCGTGTATGCATAGCCTCTGTAGTTTAAAACGAAAGTTAAATAAAGAACTACATCTACAAATTATTATCATGTTATCGTCTATGAGTAGCCTCTGTAGTTTAAAACGAACGTTAAATAAAGAATTACAATTACAATTATGATCATATTATCGTCTATGAATAGCCTTTGTAGTTTAAAAGGGCCATTAAATAAATAATTACAATAATTATTATCTTATCGTGTATGCATAGCCTCTGTAGTTTAAAACGAAAGTTAAATAAAGAACTACATCTACAAATTATTATCATGTTATCGTCTATGAGTAGCCTCTGTAGTTTAAAACGAACGTTAAATAAAGAATTACAATTACAATTATGATCATATTATCGTCTATGAATAGCCTTTGTAGTTTAAAAGGGCCATTAAATAAATAATTACAATAATTATTATCTTATCGTGTATGCATAGCCTCTGTAGTTTAAAACGAAAGTTAAATAAAGAACTACATCTACAAATTATTATCATGTTATCGTCTATGAGTAGCCTCTGTAGTTTAAAACGAACGTTAAATAAAGAATTACAACTACAAATTATTATCATGTTATCGTCTATGAGTAGCCTCTGTAGTTTAAAGCGAAAGTTAAATAAAGAATTACAATCATGTTATTGTCTATGAATAGCCTTTGTAGTTTAAAAGGGTCATTAAATAAATAATTACAATAATTATCATCTTATCGTGTATGAATAGCCTCTGTAGTTTAAAACGAAAGTTAAATAAAGAACTACAACTACAAATTATCATGTTATCGTCTATGAGTAGCCTCTGTAGTTTAAAACGAACGTTAAATAAAGAATTACAATTACAATTATGATCATATTATTGTCTATGAATAGCCTTTGTAGTTTAAAAGGGCCATTAAATAAATAATTACAATAATTATCATCTTATCATCTATGCATAGCCTTTGTAGTTTAAAAGGGCCATCAAATAAATAATTACAATAACTATCATCTCATCGTCTATGAATAGCCTTTGTAATTTAAAAGCGACGTTAAATAAATAATTACAATAATTATCATCTTATCGTCTATGCATAGCCTTTGTAGCTTAAAAGGATCATTAAATAAATAATTACAATAACTATCATCTTATCGTCTATGAATAGCCGTTGTAGTTTAAAAGGGACGTTAAATAAACAATTACAATAATTATAATCTTATCGTCTTTATACAGGATGTATCAAAACTCGATGATAAAACTTCAGTATTGGATTCCTCACATAGAGAGAAGGAAAAAGGTGTTTTATATCATGGGTCCGTAAATGCATAATTACAGAGTTATCTGAACTTTTATTAATGTTAGTGCATGCCGACATGCCTTGATCGCTGGACTAAAATGCGAGGCTCGGGTTAAAATTGTAACATGAGTTCTCATGTTGCGACTTAAATTGATGTTGGCTTGAATACCTCTTAAAGTATTTGGTGTATTCGGCTGCTCTGCATGATAAACTGTCCGTTTTGGCAGCTTAGCAGACAGTACGCATTACACCAAGCATTTTTATCGTGTTCGGAACTCAGTGCGAAGAAGAGCGAAGACCTGTATTCAGGCAGGAGAAGGTCACTTTGAACATTTCATCTTATATACATTAACACAGCGCTCCATCTCATCTGTAATTATGCATTTCCGGACCCATGTAAAACAGTTTTTTTCTTCTCTCCATATGAGCAATCTATTCCTGAAGTTTTGCCGTCGAGTTTTGATACACACTGTATAATAATAATTTATTTATTTATTTATTTATTTATTTATTTAGGATATTAACGTGCAAAACAACAGCACAAGGCCAATAATAATAATAATAATAATAATAATAATAATAATAATAATAATAATGATTTATTTAACCTGGCAGAGTTAAGGCCATACGGCCTTCTCTAACACTCAACCAGGAGTAAAAACTGCGTTATAGAAACACTACAAATTTACAAAGTACACACAAAACTGAATAAGATAATAATAATAATAATAATAATAATAATAATAATAATAATAATAATAATAATAAAATGTAAACAACAAGTAAGAAGAAATCAGACATAATATATAACACATACAGAAAGAAAGAAAAAAGCATAATAAAATGTGAACAGCAGGTCAAAAATAAATGAGGCCTACAAAGTATAAAAAAATAAGACAATTATTGATAATAATAATAATAATAATAATAATGATAATAATAATAATAAATAAGAATAGTAATGATAATAATAATGATAATAATAATATTAATAATAATAATATTAATAATAACAGATCTGTAATTTAAGGAGACGTTTACAGGGTGTTTAAAAAAGGGTCCAATATTTTAGGAGGTTATAGTTTGCATCAAAACAAGGAAAAATGTATAATAAACATGGATCCTACAACACATACTATCTGAGATCTGAACACTTGTTCATAGGAGGTGCTCAATGTGCCGTCCATTTATGGCAATGCATTTTTTTTTTTGCCCTACAATACAGCAGGCTACTAGATAACCATACCGTAGTTGACACCCCTGGCATGGAATAATGATACGTCGCAAGGAATACGGAAAACAAAAGTCTGGTTGCGGATATGAGCGGGGTTCAGCAGAGGTGGTGTTGTGAATTTTCGTAATCAACATGTGTGAGCTGATGAAAATTCCCATGCAGTTGAAGAAACAAGGCGTCAACACCGATTCTTAATCAACGTATGGGCAGGCGTTCTTGGCGATAGATTAAGGGCCATACGTGCTACCACAGATATTAACTGGTACTCGTTATCAGGACTTTCTTATTAACGTATTGCCTACCTTGCTGGAGTATGTGCCACGTCAGCAAAGACTACAGATGTGGTTCATGCATGATGGCACACCAGCACATTTTCTCCGCAATGAGCGGGAACACCTGACGCTGACATTTCAGGACCGCTGGATTGATAGGGGAGGCCCCACACCTTGGCCTGCTCGTTCCTCCAATCTAAATCCCCTAGATTTTTGGTTGTCAAGAACAACCACGTCAATTTCAAAGAGTGCGTGATTCCTTACGCCGAAGGGCAGAGGAATGCATTGCCATGAATTGACGTCACATTGAGCACCTCCTATGAACAAGTGTTCAGATCTCAGAAAGTATGTGTTATAGGACCCATGTTTACTAGAGATTATATTCTTGGTTTGATGCATAATAGCACCTCCTCAAATATTGGATGCTTTTTTTAACACCCTGTATAAAGAATTACTCGTACAATTACAATCATTATTATGTTATCGTATCTGAACAGTCTCTGTAGTTTGAAAGGAATGTAAAACAAAGAATTACAATTACAATTATCATTTCATTGTCTTTATATAATATCCGTAGTTTATATGGACATTAGATTAAGAGTTACAATGAGTTTTAACAATTCACCTTTTCCGAATAACCTCTACAGTTGACAACAGGCGTTATATAAAGAGTTATCATTGCAGTTCATCTGAACAGAGGTTGCTCACCCCTGGGCCGCATATTTCCCGCTGCTCACAGCTTGTCACCACAGGAGATTTGTGCACTGTAGCATTGTCAAATATGTGTAATATGAAACAATGAACAAGCCTCGTTTGTATTCACAGTAGGCGAGGAGAGATATCGCATTCGTCTGGACGGGGGAGCCACGTGTGGGACTTTCTCGCTGCATCTCACCGGAACACGGGCTCGGTTTTAATAACAAATGAATTGTTTTGGAAAGAAAAAAATGAATGCTACGAAGATAAGAAAAAACATTCTTATTACACGTTTTTAAATTGGCAAAACTTCATTTCTCACACTAGTTAATTAAACCGTGTCGGACCGTAAAGAAAACAACTATCGCAATGTCCATATTTCATATGTCGTGCAATATTATAGTATTCTGAAATTTTAATTTTCCTACCAATTTTTTTCTATTGTTCTATTAAAATAACTAGCCGTACCCGTGCGCTCCGCTGCACCTGTTAGAAATAAATATAAAGTAATTACATAATTAAAATAGGACGTTTGATCCAGGGAACAACTTGTACAACAGCGCAAGATAATCTGCTTCGCTCATTACCCAATTTTTTTGCATTGCATTTATTGCATATATATTTTATGCATTTTAACACGATTCAATTGAGCATAGTTAAAATTTGAATTATAAAATAATGGATTGCTAAGCTAACGTACTATTACTGCATACTAAATCAATACACTCTCGTTGTTCGTTAATTCTCTGAGATTAAAATGAGTGTACATAAATATTATTTTAAGAAATACAGAAAACGAATGTACAAAATAGCCTATCAAATTTTCTGTGCATAAGAAGCTATTTTAATCTTACCTGTCCTCGATTTACTCAGACGTTACTGTAATAACATTATAGCAAAACTACACTTTCCAATGGTGAAATAATAATTAATTATACAAATCGATTAATTTAGCTTCTGATATTACTTCATAAAAACACAGAAACATTCTATGTAGGCTATGTTTAATAGCTTTCGATTGTTGATGTCCAAAGCCCCTGTTTCGATTGTTGTTGTCCAAGGCCCCTTATAGACGTAGTCATTTGTTCTTAATTCATTGCACCGTCTTAGATGGCGTTATTTTAATTTTAAAACTCATTTATCTCATTAAATATCAGTCCTATCAAAATTTTTCAAAGAATAAAACTTATCGGAAATCATGTTTAAAGAAACTTTTGTTGTGTAACATTTTTCATGGAAATTAATAATAAGGGAGATATTTCGATTTATTTAATTAAAACCCCCTTATAACCACCCTTTTAAATAAAATATTTTGAATGCCATATAGCCTAAAATCTAAGTTACAACGAGAACTTAATTTATATTCCAATTTTCATATAAATCGGTTCAGCCATTATCGCGTGAAAAGGTAACAAACATACAGACAGACATACAAACAAAAATTTCAAAAATGCGATTTTCGGTTTCAGGGTGGTTAATTATATACGTTAGGACCAATTATTTTTGGAAAATCGAAAATTACCAGCAAAATTTCGGCTACAGATTTATTATTAGTATAGATAATAATTATTATAACATATAGGCTATTAACTTGTTGTATCGAACTAGTAAATTCTTCTAGCAACAGTGCATATTTCTTTACAAATTACTGTGGAATCCCAGCCACCAAATCACTCAATTGAGTGCGCTCCTTATATAATGGCAGTTGACTTAATATAATTATGTCAACATATATGTCGAACTTGGAGTCAAGCCAGAAAGGAGGAGGGAAGTTCAACCAGTTGTTGTGGCTCAATGTTGAGACCGCTTGGTATGTAGAACCAAGGACCCGGGTTCGATCCCCGGCACCGGAGCGAATTTTTCTCCTCTAATATTAATTGTTATCATAACAGATATATTCTGTAGGACCAAAAAAATAATAACTTTTGGTAAATTTAGCATTCATGTTTATTAGAGTTTTTCTTGTTTTCATTAATACTATCACCTCTCAAAATATTGAATACGTTTTCAACACCCTTTGTATCTTCAAACAAGCGACATACACCAGATGGAGAAGTACCTGTACATAGGCAGAGAGAGTCTAGTATACCAAAACCATATTTAGATAGCGATATCGAAAAATTAGGCCTGTATTTCAAGGAAATTTCAAATTCAATTTTTCAAGTCCAAAATGTGATTCACTCTCATGTTTTATACAATGACGAGTTAAATTTAATTACGACTGATAAATGAATGGGATGAAAAATATTTTAATGCTGTTTTATTTTATGGAATTATGACGAGAAAATAAACAATATTCCATAAAAAAAACTACATCCAAAAACGACTTAATCATCAAAAATATATTTACTCCGATCGGGATTTGAATTCAGGACTCCGATGTCGATAGCCGACTCTTTTTATTTGTTCCAGTAAAGTTGTTCCACGATTTAGACATATATCTCTAATTCGCCATATATATTATTGTCAGCATTTAATAACCTCTCATATAATATACAAGTACCGTTTGAAAAATTCTACGTCATCGCCGAAAGAAACAAGCATGGATGTTGTTGCTTAGCAACATGCCCATGCGCTGATAATCTGTAAACTGTACAAGTAACAGCGGGAAGGCTAATCGTAAATCATGCCATGACATATTTGATGCTTTATGAAACATTATCTCTCTTCTCTTCGGTGATTGGCGCATAATTTATGTTTCAAATACTGCAAGGGGCGGCACACCGAAGGCTTTCGTAATTTTTCTTAAACCGTTTTATGCAAATCATAAGACGTCCTAAAATAGTCTTCTGTTGCCATAGCAACCAGTTATAATTTTTAACCGTATGAAATTACTGTTATTAGAAACAAAAGAGATTTCTTTAAACGCCCAGAGTCATAGTTACAAGATCTTTGCTGTATTACATACAAGAAAAGTTTCTCTTCAACCTAAAGATGTTTACTTTGGCCTAATGTAACTCCAAGATGAGAAGGCCACATCGTCTGAAAACCTCCACTGTGCATCTTTCATGTTATGCCTCTCACCACGGCGAATAGATCGAGATTTTCTTTTACATCCACTTCATACAGTCTTCCAATACATTGAACGTCATAAAGAACAAGCCTAGTCTTCAGTTTTATATATAATAATTTTAAACGATTTTAATTTCATAACTCAGGCACACTGCATGCCTCTCAATATATTGTATTATAATTATGTTCATTGGAAGGCTTTCTATCTGTATGTCAATTTTAATTTTAAGACTATGTACGCCATTCAACCATTTTATGTAAAGTATGCATGGTCAGACTATTTACTAGTGTTTTATAAATGTGTTTAAATAATATTTTCACCTAGTTTAAATGTTTGTTTGTTAGAAAACTATCACCTGAAGATGACTTGAAAGTAAGTCGAAAATATTCGTGACGTATATTAACATTGTATCTTGATGTAACAGAATCCATTTCTGCCATCTTAACATGATAAGTGATTTGGCTGAAAAATAAAAAAAAAAAACTAATTTATATGATACTAATAAATATAGTCAGAAGTTAAGCACAAAATGGATTGTGTGTGTCGATTTATACTATCACGTTGTTTTCATTATTAAATCAAATATATTTCCATACTCTCTGAACTAAATTTATTGTACTTCAAGAACATGTGATGAATACTTAGTTAGGAAAGAAGTTAGTCCATTCAGTGCTTGAAAAAATAAATAGTTTTATATTAAAAGAGCCTTTATTAAACACAAAATAATGTGTTAAACTTTCAGACATTTTTATTCTAGGACCTCGCAGAGTGAGGGTGATTCCGGAGCACTGATGAAATGATGATAATGGTGAGATAAAATGGTAAAATCTCGAGAAAAACCCTTCACGCCCGAATTATCAACCACAAATTGCTTCGTGACTCAGACAGGGCTCGAAACAGGATCGCTATGGTGGACTGTAGGGAGACTAACCAATCAGTTACCGATTCATAATACTACTACTACTACGATGGCATCACAGCCCAAAGTCGAGCCTTAGCCTCCTCAATTTTCTTCCTCCAACTGTCCCTGTCCTGTGCTAATCTCCTCCAGGCAGTTGTTCCGAGATAGTCCTGAGAATCGATCGTTACCGCATCTATCCATCTATCTTTGGGTCTTCCAATTGGTCTTTTACCATGTATTTTCCCTTCTAAGATCTTCTTTGGTATTCTGTTCCCTTCCATCCGATAGACATGTCCGGCCCATTCAAGCCTCCTTAATTTGATGAAAGTAACAACATCAAAACTTTTATATAATTTATATAGCTCGTTATTATATCGTATACTACACTGCATATTTTCTTGCACAGGTCCAAAAATTCTTCTGAGTATTTTGCGTTCAAATATACCTAGTTTAGCTTCTGTCTCCTTAGATAATGTCCAAGTTTCGCTTGCATAACAGAGAATACTTCTAATAATTGTTTTGTATATTTTAAGTTTTGTTTCCTTGTGCACACAGTTAGATTTCAATATTGCGCTTAATGCAAAATAGGCCTTATTGGCTGCAGTGATTCGACTCTGTACTTCAATTAATTCGTTATTGTTACTTGTCATTACTGTTCCAAGATATTTAAACTTCTCAGTTTCTTCAAACATGTTTATCGTCAGATTGGGAGGGTTGTATATATTCTGTTTATTTCTTATTTATATCATCCGTTTGGTTTTACTTGCATTAATCTGCAACCCGATTTTAGCGGCTCCTTGTTCCAGATATTCATACACTTCTTCTATTGCTGTCAACGACCGTCCCATAACATCCAAGTCATCTGCGTATCATACTATTTGAACACTTTTGTAAAATAAAGTGCTGTTAGTATCTAATACCTGTCTGTATTATCACCCAATGTAAAGCAAGATTGAAGAGCATTGGTGCTAGAGCATCCCCTTGTTTCACCCCATTATCAATATTAAATTGTTCTGTTGAACCACCATATATCTTCACTTGAGCCTTGGTTTCTGCCATGGTCATCTTGACGAGTCTGATTATCTTTGAATGTATCCCTTGATGAATCATAATTTTGTATAATTCTTGTCTATTAATGCTGTCATAAGCTGTTCTGAAATCTACAAACAAATGGTATAAGTTGAGATTATACTCCCAGAACTTTTCTCTCATGCCTTTAACAGTGTAAATTTGATCTATGGTCGCCGATTCATAATAGCTTTATATAAAATTATGGACACACACACAGAGGCAGTGTCAAAAATTGAACTTATTCGCAATCTGGAATACGAAGGGTCAGCATTATCTTGGAAATCTCAAACACAATTTTCTATATTATCACAGTACTATCACTGCTTCCACAAAAAAAAATGTGAAGATCATAATGAACTCTTGAAATCTTGTTCAGATTTCATCACTATGGCAAAAATTTATATAATTTACTTCACTCAAATTTAGCTATTTTTATGACTACGGAGATATTCAAAGATAATAACATGATAACTGGAAATGTAATTCTTTATGTAAATGTACAAAGGCCAAATAGAAATAATCGGGACGGAATTTAAATACAAATTGCTGAGCCATTTATACCCGAACCCACACTTCCAGAAGTCGAAATTGCGATAGAAAATCTGAAAAAGTACAAGTCTCCAGGTATCGATCAAATTCCAGCAGAATTAGGGAAGAGTTGGGTAGTATGGAACATCGGGTAATATCAGACAGTGCGTTCCTTTCATCTACCACCAGATGATACCTAGTACCTGAATGACATGGTTATGTTTCTGTGATGTCGCATACAGAAACATAACCATGTTATTCAGGTTCTATCATCTGGTGGTAGATGAAAGAAACGCACTGTCCGATATTACCCGATGTCCGATACTACCCAACTCTCCCCTAATACAAGAGGGTGGAAGTGCATTATTTAACGAAATTTACAAACTTGTACTTGCTATTTGGGAAAAGGAAATTTTACCAGAACGATGGAAGGCGTCCATAATTGTACCTATTTTTAAGAAGAGAGACGAGACTAACTGTGGTAGCTTTCGAGGAATATCACTTTTGCTGACGTCGTACAAAATTTTGTCCAATATTCTTTTGAGAAGATTAACTCCGTACGTAGATGAAATTATTGGGGATCATCAGTGTGGTTTTCGGTGTAATAGATTGACTATTGATCAGATTTTTAGTATTTGACAGATATTCGAGAAAAAATCAGAGTATAAGAGTACAGTACATCAGTTATTCATAGATTTCAAAAAGGCACATGACTCGGTTAAGAGAGAAGTTTTATATAATATTCTTATTGAATTTGGTATTCCCAAGAAACTAGTTTGATTAATTAAAATGTGTCTCAGTGAAACGTATAGCAGAGTCCGTATAGGCCAGTTTCTATGTGAGGTTTTTCAATTCACTGCTGGCTGAAACAAGGAGATTCACTGTCACCTTTACTTTTTAACTTTGCTTTAGAATATGCCATTAGGAAAGTTCAGGATAACAGGCAGGGTTTGGAATTGAACGGGTTACATCAACTTCTTGTCTATGCGGGTGATGTGAATATGTTAGGAGAAAATCCACAAACGCTTAGGGAAAACATGGAAATTTTACTTGAAGCAAGTAAAGCGATAGATTTGGAAGTAAATCCCGAAAAGACAAAATATATGATTATGTCTCGTGACCAGAATATTGTACGAAATGGATATATAACAATTGGAGATTTATCCTTCGAAGAGGTGGAAAAATTCAAATATCTAGGAGCAACAGTAACAAATATAAATGACACTCGGGACGAAATTAAACGCAGAATAAATATGGGAAATGCCTGTTATTATTCGGTTGAGAAACTTTTATCATCCAGTCTGCTGTCAAAAAATCTGAAAGTTAGAATTTATAAAACAGTTATATTACCGGTTGTTCTTTATGGTTGTGAAACTTGGACTCTCACTTTGAGAGAGGAACATAGATTGAGGATGTTTGAGAATAAGGTGCTTAGGAAAATATTTGGGGCCAAGAGAGATGAAGTTACAGGAGAATGGAGAAAGTTACACAACGCAGAAGTGCACGCATTCTATTCTTCACCTGACATAATTAGGAACATTAAATCCAGACGTTTGAGATGGACAGGGCATGTAGCACGTATGGGCGAATCCAGAAATGCATATAGAGTGCTAGTTGGGAGACCGGAGGGAAAAAGACCTTTGGGAAGGCCGAGACGGAGATGGGAGGATAATATTGAAATGGATTTGAGGGAAGTGGAATATGATGGTAGGGGCTGGATTACTCTTGCTCAGGATAGGGGCCGATGCGATGGCGGGCTTATGTGAGGGCGGCAATGAACCTTCGGGTTCCTTAAAAGCCAGTAAGTAAGTAATTCTTTATTTATCGTTCCTTTTAAACTGTAGACGCTATGCATAGAAGGTAAGATGATAATTGTAATCGTAATTCTTTATGTAATAACCCCTTTTAACCAGAAATCATATACAGTGGCGAAGTTGTGACCATTACAGTTCAAAATAATAAGAACGGCAATATAAAACCACTTTAGTCCGTTTGCATACTACAAAACACTATGGCAGGAATTGATCGCCTGTTCCCTCAGGTTAAAAGTCGTAAGTTAACTGAGTTATGGCTGTAATGGGCCTCGTCCGGATTGAACTCAATTCCCTCGGTTGTAAAGCTCGTAGTAACCTGTTGATATTTTTCTTGACTCCTCTCGCTAGTAGAATTAATTTACACTCCGGGCTATGCAGCTTGTCATATTGAGGAATTTGTTCCGGTGATTACCATGACCATCACTTACTAAACGCAGTGGAATATCTGGACCGCTCCGCCCCTCGCATATTACGAAACACAGCAGTTGGTCGCGCCTGGAACTCAATTGCTTGACAACACTCAAGTTCCGAATGCACTTCGTGTCGAAACAGTGCGTACGTCAAATATACTACAGTGGTACAAGCAGAAAATGCATGAAATATTCTGTCCTGGCTCTAAATGTGAGCACAAACTTTAAGATGGCGCACACATCATGAGCATGGACAGTAAACGGATGAGAGAGCGGAAAGATACTGTATATAAAGTAATAAATTACTAGGAGATTTGATCTGCTGCCAGGAAGCCAAAAGGAGGATAGCAATGCCAAAGGAACCTTTTAATAGAAAAAGGAGCATCTTCTGCGGACCTCTGGAAAAAGAACTAAGCAAGAGACTAGTGAAGTGCTTTGTGTGGAGTGTGGCATTGTATGGGGCAGAAACATAGACATTGTGTAGAGAAGCGACTAGAACAGACCTGCATAACTGTAGCTCCTCAGAGCATCTGATTTGTTTATTTTGTTTGTTTCTTTGTTTGTTTGTTTGTTTCGTTTGTTTGTTTGTTTATTTATTTATTTATATATTTATTTGTTTATTTATTTATTTATTTATTCATTGATTGATTCATTCATTCATTGATTTATTGATTGATTTATTTTATTGATTTATTGATTTATTTATTGATTGATTTATTGATTTATTTATTGATTTATTTATTTCTTTATTTATTTCTTTATTTCTTTATTTATTTATCTATTTATCTGCTTATCTATTTATCTATTTATCTATTTATCTATTTATCTATTTATCTATTTATCTATTTATCTACTTATCTACTTATCTATTTATCTATTTATCTATTTATCTATTTATTTATTTATCTATTTACTTATTTACTTACTTACTTACTTACTTACTTACTTACTTACTTACTTACTTACTTATTTATTTATTTATTTATTTATTTATTTATTTATTTATTTATTTATTTATTTATTTATTTATTTATTTATTTATTTATTTATTTATTTTGAAAGTTAGGAAAGTTCAGGATAATAGACAGGGTTTGGAGTTGAATGGGTTACATCGGCTTCTTGTCTATGCGGATGACTTGAATATGCTAGGGGAAAATCCACAAACGTTTAGGGAAAATGCGGAAATTCTAGTTGAAGCAAGTAAAGCGATAGGGTTGGAAGTAAATCCCGAAAAGACGAAGTATATGATTGTCTCGTGACCAGAATATTGTACGAAATGGAACTATAAAAATTGGAGATTTATCTTTCGAAGAGGTGGAAAAGTTGAAATATCTTGGGGCAACAGTAACAAATATAAATAACACTCGGGAGGAAATTAAACACAGAGTAAATATGGGAAATGCGTGTTATTATTCAGTTGAGAAGCTTCTGTCATCTAGTCTGCTGTCAAAAAATCTGAAAGTTAGAATTTATAAAACAGTTATATTACCGGTTGTTCTGTATGGTTGTGAAACTTGGACTCTCACTTTGAGAGAGGAACAGAGATTAAGGGTGTTTGAGAATAAGGTTCTTAGGAAAATATTTGGGGCTAAGAGGGATGAAGTTGCAGGAGAATGGAGAAAGTAACACAACGCAGAGCTGCACATATTGTATTCTTCACCTGACAGAATTAGGAACATAAAATCCAGACGTTTGAGATGGGCAGGACATGTAGCACGTATGGGCGAATCCAGAAATGCATATAGAGTGTTAGTTGGGAGGCAGTAGGGAAAAAGACCTTTGGGGAGGCCGAGACGTAGGTGGGAAGATAATATTAAAATGGATTTGAGGGAGGTGGGATATGATGGTAGAGACTGGATTAATCTTGCTCAGGATAGGGACCAATGGCGGGCTTATGTGAAGGCGGCAATGAACCTCCGGGTTCCTTAAAAGCCAGTAAGTAAGTAAGTATTTATTTTGATTGGGAAGATGACATTGTGATCCATTTTTGAACTCGTCTTAATGTGTGTAATCAATGTAACATGATTAAAGTATGTAGTGCTATTTGAAAAATTGATGACGTCACGTGTATCTTATACCAAAATGTAGTTACCATGCACCAGATCTCTACAATAATGTCAGCCCCTCGTTCTAACATAACTCTCAAAAACAAAAATTCCAATACCTATCCAATAAAAAAGTTACAATATGTGCAGAAGACATCCTTCATAGCCGCCTTTAAAATTTTACTCTATTTCCAACACCCGTGTACAAAAAACAGCTTAGAAATCCCACTATGTTCTTAATATACAGAGTGACTTTCTTTTATTTACAGTCGAAACCTATCGTTTAGCAATAAACATAATTTCTAACATGTATCACTTCGTTTGTGGGCCTTTGATTTAAAGTGAAATCCGTATGTATCCACAATGTAACAACTTACAGACGTTTTGTACTGTTTCATAAATGTCCTGTGTGTGTTAGTCCACTCTATCACTGAACAAGTCTGCCCTCTCTCCTCCACTCATTTACTAATCAAATCAAAATTGTTTTAATAGCAAAGCTGACGCTTTTATGACAACAAAATTATGACAAATTTCTGAATCGTAATACTAATGTTTCATAGCGACAAGATTATTATAAGAAGCAAGATTTATAATTCAGTTATTATTAAAGTTAATATACGTTAATTGTAGAATAAGTTAATTAGTTTGCATTGCAATTACTGGTACTAATATTATGTAACCGAGGATATGTAGATGAATATACGATTCTAACAGCACGTTATTAACATCGGATGTGGTGGAACAAAAACTGACAGACCATTGGTCGTATTTTTCGTAATCGACTAGCAAAAAGCATCGTATAAAGCAAGATATGATTTGCGGTAGCCCTTACAACATCTCTTGAGCAGGTATTAGCTGCATAAAATGTTATGGTACACAAAAAGGGGACCTAACGGTGAAGAACATCCAAATGCATTTTTTGACATGAGGATTTCATGCTAACCTTATACTGCTTTCAGAAAAATTATATCTTAAATCGATTAAAATTTTAAGCGCAATAATTAACAGTAGGAACAACAACAACAAAATTTCTTGGCTTAAAAATCGATAATGTGTTAAATTGGAAATATCATATTAAAGAAATTACTCCTAAACTAAATTCAGCATGTTTTGCTATTAGATACATGCAAAAGATAGTAAATATCAATACCTTAAAAACAATATACTTTGCATACTTCCACTCGGTAATGAGTTTTGGAATAATATTCTGAGAAAACTCCACAGATACTAACAGTATATTCATACTACAAAAAAGAGTAATTAGAATATAGTAAGTGCCAAATGTAGGAAATCGTGTAGGATCATTTCCAAAAAATTACAAATAATGCCCATGGCTTGTCAGTATATTTTTTCATTAATAATTTTCCTCGTATGTAATCGTGAAAACTTTGTAACTAATTCAACAGGTCATAGCATAAATACGCGTCAAAAAATGACTTTCATACTCCATCGGCAAGTCTATCGTGCTATCAAAAAGGAGTGCGTTTTATGGCAGTAAAAATTTTTTAATAGCCTTCCTATGGACATAAAAAATGAAACTCAAAATGTAAGATTATTTAGGGCCAAATTAAAGAAGTACCTAATTTCTCACGTCTTCTATTGTGTAGGTAAATTCATGACTTTAACACCCCTTCATGAAATTAATACTAAAACTTTGTGTTGTACTAGTAGACTATATTGTAAACCTCTTCTTTATATATATTTTCATCTAGACTGTGACTATAAATTAAGACATTATAGTAGTATTAACTTTATTGACTTGTTCCATATTCTAGCTGTGAAGCAATGTATAAATACAATACAATACAATACAATACAATACAATACAACACAATACAATACAATACAATACAATACTGAACTTTGAACATGGAGTTATAAAATCACTCATTTTGAATAAACAGATACTAATATTCCTTCATGCATTTTTAATTAAAATTAAATGATAAAAGAATTCCCTTATTCAGAATTCAATGCCGAATTCAGCTGTAAAGTTTAAATTTGTGTAGAACAAATTTTTAAGGAGCTACATAGGAATATTTAAACCTATCACTTTCTGAAAAAATAGCATAATGGAAAATGTAGAGAAATGACACAAAATGTGATATTAATATCTTAATTTTATATTTTATTAACAACAATAATAACAGTAATGAAAGTAATGAATGTAATTTAACGAAATAATAATAATAATAATAATAATAATAATAATAATAAAAATAATAATATAAATAATAGGGGAAAAATTATAATTTATTATAAAAACCGGTAAATGTCCAGGGATCTATTCCACAAAGGTATGGCGTTGTACATTACAAGTAAATTCTCCAGTAAGTAGCAAAAATACTAGGCTATGGTTTCTGTTCCACAAAAGACTTTTCTACAGTAGTACTTTACCACTCCGTACTCACAAATTACCAATGAAATTTCACGATTATGTTTCACAAAAGTACTAGTATTTGTAACTTACTAGTGAACTGTCAAGTATTCTAATACATACATGTGCTAACACGATTTAAATATATTTATTTTACAATATCAAGATACATTTTGATCAATATGTGGTCTAGAATATTATCTCTTGTTTTTCTTCAAAAGAAATAATTTAATCTCCTTTGACACCATTTCAATAATTTTGCAGTGATTGTAATTTCGTAACAATTAAGTTTGAGGGTGAAGAACGTTATTAGTGGCATATGTTGGCTAATATGGGAAACTATCAAGAACCATTATGCAGGGATCGCGGAACATAATGATAATAATATGGAAATAAATTTTCCATTATTAAAGAAGTAAACTAAAATAAATAACATTTTAAATAACAATAACAACATTTAGGGTAGACCAGGGTAATTGTAAACACCTTTCACTGATTTAAATATATTTCAACATTACACAACCCTCAGCATGACCAAGAAACATTGTGTTATTTTTAGATCTCTCTTTTCTCTAAAAATGGGTTTAAAATAATAAGGTTGACTTTTTTCATCTTTTAATTGCTACTTTACAATTACCCCACCTGTTTATATTTACCCCTTTGAGAGGGGGGTAATTGTAAACACCAATTTTCGCACGGGCTATCAGACACTGAACACTTTTTGTTCTGTTTCAGAAGAAAGAGCTGTACGCCTTCCAACTCCAATTTTGGTCACTGGTACATTTCGTCCCTTCAACCTATGATTTATGACGATATAGGAACTCAGCTTCATGATAATTGTAGTTAAGTACTATTTTTCACATCTGTGACAACCCTCTCTAAATTCTCCACAGTGTAGTTGGGTGGGGGTCTCTTTCTAATATAATTTCTTGGCATTTTGTTTACACATAAGTACGAAATGTAGCCATAGTAAAACATGTTTTCAATTACACCAAATTCATGTTTACAATTACTCCTCAAGCAATTAAAACTATGGGGCAAATGTGAACACGTCATAATTTAATGAACTGAGGTTATGGGAGATCTCAAAACTGCTGTAATAAATGTTAACTACTATACATTACTCATAAAAACAACATATTCTTAAAAAATATCACTGTACGTTTACTTACAATGCCAAAAATGAAGGTGAAGCAAAATTCTTTGTCAACTTTTTTTTGTAGACTCTTACAAAACATTCATTCACAATCAAGCAGTTACTCCTATTTGTCGCCTAACTGCTTTATAGGTAAGCCAACATGTTAATTTAAATATTCCCCCGAATTAAAATTTTTATATTGACAGTTTTGTATTTCTCACAGAATTTGTTTACAATTATCCCCTGTTTACAATTACCCTCATCTACCCTAAATATTATCCGATTAGCCATCGAGAAGAAATCGAGACATGAGCATTTGTCCAGCCTTTTTGGTCACACCGCAGGCAGCTGCCGTTCCAAAATACTGTCAAATAATGTTAAGATTCACACTAATCGTACTATAGACCAAACACTTTCCACCACCAAGAGTCCACCCGTCCTTTCTTTGGTGAAGAGTTTTTCTTGATATCTTTCCAAATATTTTTGTCGCACTATATCTAGTTCGAACAAATGATACTGTTGTCACGCCAGGAGAAGTCGCCTGAAGTACTTACACGGGGCGGAGGGGAAACAGTCGCGCATGCGCACCGAGCTGTTCACTGCAATATTCCTGTTTCACAAACATCTACTGCACGTGTCTATGGGCCTTTGCGACTTTGTGAAAATAATAGTGGGGTTTTTACTGTAGTGTTTTATTCATTTCAACAAGACGATTGTTTTCAATATACCGCAAGTCTTTGTATTGGTTTAGTTATCGTTTGTTTTAGTGTTAATAGTGTTGATAATAATATAGTTAATAGAATTTATGTTATTGTATACTGCTAGTTAAGTTTTATAGCAGTTTTTTGTTTATTGTAAATGTGTCGACAAAGAGGAAACAAGGATTGACAATCTATAGCGAAGCAAGGAATATTATTGCAAGTGTAAATTAATTGTGTGATGAAGAAAAAGAACAACAGTGCCTTTGCATTCCTCTTGCGAAACCTACAGCAAAGGCAGAAAAGTACTCTAATCTGTCCACAAGAACAATACAGCGTATAAGGAATGAAATGAAAGACTGCACAGAAGGAAGTGCGTTGTGGACACCTGAGGGAGAAAAAAAAACGGAAACGTCCAGACTACCGAAACGCAAATGTAGATGACTTTGACCGGAGATTGACAAAAAAGATATAATTGAGAATTTTATTTGAAAAAAGAATGAGGGCCACTGGCCTAGCTCAGAAGGTAGCGTGTTTGCCTACTGGTCTGCAGTTGCGCTCGGGCGTGAGTTCGATTTCCGCTTGAGCTGACTACCTGGTTGGGTTTTTTCCGAGGTTTTCCCAAGCGAAAGGCGAATGTCAGGTAATCTATGGCGAATCCTTGGTTTCATTTCGCCAAATATCATCTCGCCATCATTAATTCAATCGACACTGAAGAAGCTAGTAGTTATTACAGTGTCGTTAAGTAACCAAATAAAAAAAAAAGTAGTAACAAGCTGCAACAAACTTTTACCCCTGCTACAAGAGAGAATTGATTTGAAATGAAAGACAACATTAAGACGAATACTGAAGGAAAAAGATTTCAGGTGGAAGAAGAGTGCATCGAGAAAAAAAATAATTGAAGAGGAAAACACTGTAAATTAGAATATGTGAAGATATCTACAGCAAATAAGAAAGCTTAGGGAAGTGGAAAAACCGATTTTGTATCTGGACGAGATGCGGATAGATTGGCCTATCAATTTAACTTCTCCCAAGTGCTGGCAGGATAAAAATGTTAACGGGAGTTTTGACTACCACAGATGTGTCCAGAACACTCATTGTTGTCCATCAGGGTGGGGGCGGTGGGGCTAATGGCTTTGTTGAGAGATTCGAGTTAATATACACGGCTGGAACATAAACAGACGATTATCATGGACAGATTATTCTCCAACAATTTCGAAAAATGTAATGACAGTCATAGCGACAACACCGAAGATGCGGAATCTTTTATGTCTGACTCCGTTCCCTTGTAGCCAAGTAAGTGGGCTGAAGTTTTCAGGTCAGAGTGTAGCGTAAAGTTCCCCCGTCCCGCCTATCTACTCCCCGCGCCAACTCGTAGCGAGAAGACAGTAATCCTTTTGATTTGTTCTACAATATTTTGAAATTTATTATTATTATTATTATTATTATTATTATTATTATTATTATTATTATTATTAAACTTCGGAACGGTTCAACATGAAGATTCAAGCGATCAGTAAAAAGAAATGTTATTTATGTATTTCCGTTATTGAGAGTGTAATTTCCCTTGCAAGTCGCCCATGAGTAATACGTGGTCATAAAATCTGTAATTGTTATTAACATCTCGAAAAGGAAGTCCATATTAATTCAGGATACCAACTTCTGAATGTTGTGTTTGCTTCAGAAAATGGCTTGGAGACTAAGACGCATTCTTGGAAGTGTATTTCGCTCGCGGACAAGAGTTCAAATAGCTCGGAGATTGCAGCTATCTATTTTATGCATTACGCAATTAGTCATTTTATGTGTTCTTCGGTAAGTAAATTTAATAGGACGGCTTGTAGACCGTCAGTTTTTTCTTTCTGTAGTTCATAATCAACAGCACTGCAACACGGAAATGCACCAAGGAGGCCATGCATGAGTGCGGCGTCCGTTATTCATGGCGCTGGTGTAGAAACAAAACGATAACCAAAAAAAAAAGAAGAAACAAGAGCGTCAACAATAAAAAAACATAGCCATATCATCTCATTGCTTAAAACATTTAATTACAGCCACTGCAACACAACTAATCTGAATGAAAATTGAAGTACGTATTTTATGTAGTGAGGTTAAAAAAGTGACTCAGTTTAAGAGCAGAATATGTATGAAAGATGATCAACTTCAGCGCAGGTGTATTATACTATCACACAACATACATTTTTCGAGTGCAGAAGGTACAGAAGAGTAGGCTAGAATTAAGTAATTTAAATATGAATAATGTAACCATTTCCCTCTCTTCACTTACTTTCTGTACCTTGGATTTCTACCAACAGATTAATAACCATATAGGCTACATGTGTAATAAATTTGCGTAATGTAAGTTATTTTATTTAATAACGCTTTAAATTTATTCATATTGAATGCCAATAGAATGACCATAAGTTTTGATTTTACCGATAAATTTACGAGCAACTTAAGTTACGAGTAACTTTATGTAGAGAAAAACAAATTTTGAGTGGTATTTATTAGTATTTTACGAACAGTATACCGGTACAATAATAAAAAAAATTAATAAACAATAACGAAGCCTATATTATTATGAAATAACATATGCAATTTACTAATCTAGTATTAAATTTCATTGGCTATCATGGCCTACTATATTCTTACAGAGTGAAAATATTTATCTATAGTAATCTCACTAGAGATTGTGATTTATCAAGAGAAAATGAAAACTCGAGTGGAATTTAATTTACTATTACACGATTAGAAGAGAGTATATAAAGATTAGAAGAAATAAAGTACTCTAATACAATAAATATTCCGCTAGATGGCAGTAGTGTGTCATGATTGGCTGTTCTCTTGTTACCAATTGTGCCAACTATACAATCTTCATTAAACTCTAAGGACGATTACTAGCCAAGAAGGTTATGTTAATTCAGTTACATTTTTATTAAAACAGTTCCATTCCACTTCAATTATAAATTTAAACAATCTCTGTTACATGACTATCCATAATCTCATACAGCAGAAGCTATAACATAACCTAAATATTATAAAAAAAAAGATAAATGATAGAAACATTTTAATTAAGGATGATGAAATTAACATTAATTATTTCGAAAGATACAATTATTATTGAAAGTAAAATGTTGGAAAACAAAGAAACAAATGTTAGGGAGGTGATAAAAACGAACAAATGCTAGGAAGGTGATAAAAATTGTAGTATAAGCAGCCATGATTGGTTGAAACACGTCGTTCCGTATCGTTTTATTGGTTAAAAGTAGTATGACGTAGTAAAAGTGTAATAGCCTATATAAATTGATTTCACAAAGTTCCTCTACTTCTATGTTCATTGGTCCTCCCTTTTTAATTATCTAGTAAAATTTGCTGCTTCGATATCTGACGTAGAACTACGTTTTTATATTCCAAACGGTAAGTCACCAACATCTCGGTCCAGAAAAAGTGTTCAAAATGAATCGCTTCAACTTTTAAATAAACAAATATAGAGAAACGAAAAGTATACCACCGTATAGACAAAGGAGTTCCGTAACCGTAAATATCCTAATGAAAACGGTCGGACCCTCAAGGCCGACGTGACGGGTGGGGAAGTAAATGCCTCAAGAACCAAGTTCCGGCGACCATTTTATGCTTATAACTCCGTGAGATCTGAACCAGACGCTGGAGATGTCGATCGACTGAGCACAACGAAATTTAGTAGGAAATATTCTTAATAATAATAATAATAATAATAATAATAATAATAATAATAATAATAATAGTTGAAACGGAGCTTTCGGGCTAAGATACCGTGGTTTACTGGTGCAGATGTTACCAGACGTTTCATCTACTACTGCGGCAGACATCTTCAGTGAAGAGTAGTAGTAGATGAAACGTCTGGTAACATCTGCACCAGTAGACCACGGCATCTTAGCCCGAAAGCTCCGTTTCAACTAGACACCGGCCGTAAAAGCCTGCATGCTAATAATAATAATAATAATAATAATAATAATAATAATAATAATAATAATAAAGCTCAGTCGGTTAAGGCGTTTGCCTGCCGGTCTGAAGTTGCGCTCGGGCGCGGGTTCGATACCCGCTTGGGTTGATTACCTGGTTGGTCTTTTTCCGAGCTTTTCCCCAACCGTAAGATGAATGTCAGGTAATCTATGGCGAATCCTCGGCCTCATCTCGCCAAATACTATCTCGCTAGCACCAATCTCATCGACGCTAAATAACCTCGTAGTTGATACAGCGTCGTTAAATAACTTAATAATAACAACAGTAATAATAATAATAATAATAATAATAATAATAATAATAATGATAATAAAATCATACAAGAAAGTTATGAGGTCTCTTCAAATTTATGACATTATCGTGTCAATGCAAGAGAGCCAAAATTTTCATCTTCCTCATTTCATATCTCATAGGTTGGCAAGACATGCACTTTGCGATTGACATGCAACGTCACATTCTTAGTCATAACATGGCCAACATAGAACAAGTTTATATATAAATGCACGTTTACCATGAGTTTAATATAAGAATTCCTTAGTGTTTTAGAACTTTGAACATGTATTTATATTAGGCGATTGTCACGATGGCCATGACTAGATCGAAATAACCACGTGACTCCGATTCGTACCGCAGCCTGTTAGCTGACGTAACAATACTGACGTAAGACGTTTAGTTCAGTATTTCACCGATAGACTACGCATATGAATGACAAACAATGGAATAGTACAAATATTCATTTTTAACAGCAACACAATACAATTTTGAAATATAGGTATTTAATCAAATATAGCTACAATAATTATATATTATTTTAATGTACCGAAGTACATATGATATTTCCATGCAGATATTCTGCGTCATCATACGATGAAAGAGTAATGGAACGGAGAAAAATTCTCTCCGGCACCGGGATTTGAATCCGGGTTTTCAGCTCTACGTGCTGATGCTTTATCGACTAAGCCACACCGGATGCCCATCCCGGTGTCGGACAGAATCGTCTCAGTTTAAGCTCCAACTCTTGGGTTCCCTCTAGTGGCCGCCCTCTGCACTACGGCTTAGTGGATAAAGCATCAGCACGTAGAGCTGAAAACCCGGGTTCACATCCCGGTGCCAGAGAGAATTTTTCTCCGTTCCATTACTCTTTCATCGTATGATGACGCAGAATTTCTGCATGGAAATATCAAATGTACTTCGGTACATTAAAATAATATATATGATATGCGTAAATCACTTCGTGATTTAAGACGGCGCTTATTCCGTCGGATCCCGGCCAACTAGTCACTCATATAGCGTGCACCTCAGCACATGTGTGGACTTCGGTCCTACGTTCATAGACATCTATGACGTAGTGCAGAGGGCGGCCACTAGAGGGAACCCAAGAGTTGGAGCTTAATCTGAGACAATTCTGTCCGACGCCGGTGTGCTTAGTGGATAAAGCATCAGCACGTAGAGCTGAAAACCCGGGTTCAAATCCCGGCGCCGGAGAGAATTTTTCTCCGTTCCATTACTCTTTCATCGTACAATAATTATAGCCGGATATAAAATTCCGTAAAAGTGAATTTACTGGGATATACTTTATGGTGTTGATTAATTTATTTCTGAGTTTATTAGATTGTGGTATTCCTCATTGATTTATACTACAGGGACATCATTTTATTTTCACTAACATGTTTAATATTAACCTGTCTATACCTTTAGAGAACCGGAAACACCGCTTGCTCCCCCCTCCAAGACTGGAGTTCGATGATACTGGCGTAAAACACAAATCACTCTACTAGGTATAGGATGGAAGAAAAGTAGTTCATCCATTTACGTAAACTAGGAAATATCGCGATTTTGAGTTTGATAATTTTCATTAGGTTTTTCTGTAATGAAAGTACAGTACTGTACTAAGAATAAGTGTTTTTACTCACGAAGTGAGTTATCCATGCGAACGTATTCATTATGCGGTGTATATTATACTGTCTACAGCACATTAGCGTACAATATAGAGAAAGAAGTTAAATTGAAAAATAATCATAATATGAATCTTTAAACACAATTTTGAAAATGGTGGCCGTTCATTTCGATACAGGCTTCAGTTCTTTTGTGCATATTATCGCACTATAGACTATTGCATCTAATTCCAATTGCCAGTTTCGTCCTTCGTACTAGTAACTCATGTTGAAATAATTTTGTACCTACTCTACGTACTGTGAATTCAATCTTCACTTCTGCCCGACCCGAAAATATAAAATTACTCAGACATGCTATCTACTGTCCGTCCAAGTGGTTATGCCGCAGGATTATAGAAAGGGAGGAAATCACGTGACAGTTAATTACTTAAAGAGGCCCTTTTATTTAAGTTAAATTAAACAGCTGTATAATATTACGTAAACGTCCAATTCCTAAGAGAAATTAATGTTTTCAGAAAAGAGCTAAGACAGCCCAGCTTTTACAGAGGGGCGAGCAGAAGCAGGTGGGGGAAATCGGGATGCGACGTAGGGAAACGGATAGTACCTGTGCGAAAATATGATTCAATATTGAAAACTCTTTCGTCACTGGAAAAAAGCGAACATATTTCTGGAACGTACTATACCCAGTAACTCAGTACTGCTTACTATCTGCGATCTTGGTTCTGTGTGGAGTTGGAACTTCCTTAGTAGAAGGGGTGGGAGTGAAGTACATTCAAAAATTCAGGTACAATAAAAATTGAAGTAAAAATAAAATGATGTCCCTGTAGAATTTCACTGCCTTCTAAATACTTATGTACGATACATATCAAGAAGGAACAGTTGCGAATCAACAGCGTCAAAACAAAAGTAAAAATATGAAAGTGATAAAATTGTAGTAATAAACAGCTCTGATTGGTTAAAATTCAACAGATTCTTACACCGCATTTGTGAATTGCTACACGAGTGAAATGTAATTCCATTCTGTTATTTAACTTCCCTTGCACACTACAGAGACGATGAGATAATAATAATTGTAATCTTAAACGTTCTTTTACAATAAAGATGGTATCTGGAGACGATTAGACGTTTATATGACGACATTAATGTATTAACGATGGAATGTTAAAACCCTAGAGTTCTCAGAAAACGCAGCTTTTTCAATCACATATCTCACATAATGTTCTTTGGATCGAAACCCCCTGTCAGTCATCTGACATAGCTGGACTGGCTACATGTAATTGCATATCGTGTTCAAAATGTTATTGCTGGTGCTGTGCAAGGAAATGTAAGCCATCAAGCCGCAAATAAAATCATACTACAAGTCTGCTATCTTCTCTTGGGCGTGTATGTCTTTTGTTTTTAGTTGTTTGTTTGGAATGCAGGAAGAGTTTAATTGGGATGAATTAAATTTTAACACGCCTGCCACTACGACAACTAAACATGTCTCTACTTTAATTGCTTTGATGTAATATATCATAAAAATGTGAAATGATGTTTCCATAAAATTAAGTGATATGTGTGGGACTCTGAATAAAACATGAATGTGGGTACAATTGCAATTTATGGCCGTAATCTCATCACTGAAAGGAACAACCAGGGTTTTAGTGCGGTTAATTTTATTTGCATGATTTAGATTTTAATGACAATAAAGTATAATTTCATTAACTAAGAAGATTATATATGAGAGAGAATGTGAAACCGGCAAAAATGCTGAAATGGTTTACGTCACTAAAACAAGTTCTCGTAACTCGCGCCAGATGTCGTTTCGTATGCAGCAGTGCGAAATTCAAATTCGTATTTGCTTCATCTGGCGTGCATAGGCCATTTTTGTCACAATTTCGCGTCTATTTACCCTTAACATTAGCACAACCGAGCGAGGTGGTTCAGACGGTAACGTTTGAGACTCGCATTCGGGAGATCCAGGTTCAAACTCCGTGGCCGACCAATCTGGCTGGAGGATTTTCCTGGTTTCCTTCATTCACAAATTAAAATGCTAGATTGGAAATTTTATGTCCGCCTTGTAGAATACAGTTCCGGTAGTTTTGGTAGGATACGAAAATTGGGGTTTTCTATGGTAGAAATATTCGTATAATTGTTATAGTCGCGACGCTGTTATTCCCGGCGTGACTCCTCCTCTTTGCTTACGTCTTAGTAAGTCAAGGCTCTATAAAGTCTAGGTAGGTAGTATCGTTCGCCATTTTTGTTCTTTCGTTGCCGAGCTACCAGACGAGGAATCTATTTGCCACACCGTTAAACATTATCATGTCGTAGCTCCTATGATAATAAATCAAACGCACTGTAATTGAGCAAATAATTGAGCGGCAAATAACGTCTTTGCATGCTTTCTGCGAACGCCAACGAAAGAGCCAAAATGGCGGGCGATTATATTAAGTACTTATCGAGCCTTAAGAAATTAATAACCATAATCTGAACACACGCTCTCGTCATGAAACAATACTAACAATACCATCCCATCGCACCTCCTCATACTCATCTTCTTTCACAATAGCCCTGCCAAGACTCTGGAATTCGCTACCTGCTAGCATCAGGGACTGTCGAAATAAAATTGAATTCAAACGAAAACTTACTAGGCAGTTGGTCAGTAATTGATTACTTGTAAATAGTTTCTTTAATCTATCACAAAATATTTCAATATTCAGTAATTTCATCACTATAAAATTTTGTTATTCTAGATTTAATTTGTAATTCAGTAAATATAAAATATTCTTTGTTTCTCTATGATAAATTATCTAGCTTTAATTATTCAGGTAATCTTTTCGTACTTTGATTTTATTCTAATTGTAAATTTAATACTAATTGTAATGTTATTTGTAATTGTAATTGTAAATCTAATACTAATTGTAATTTTATTGTTGGTATTGTAGTTGGAATCTCCTGGTAGAGGGGCAGAGAAGGCCTGACGGCCTTATCTCTACCAGGTTAAATAAATAAATACTAATACTAATACTAATAACGTCTTCATCAGCGAATCACAAGACGCACAGGTTTTAATGTAGCCGACCTCCAACGCGATTGGCTGCCGGAAATTAGAGCGACAGGACTATAGTGTTGGTCAGAAAAGAAACTTGAATGCATGTGCAGGAATCGAAATATTTTTCTTTAATTAAGGGTTACAGAATCATACTACTAGGTTCAAAAAGTTCCCGGAATTTTACTACCATTTTTCGTATTAATATATAACAAGGGATATTATACATTTGTTTTGTTGGTAACATTCATGATGTCATTTCCTTAAAGTTTGTTGATAATGGCAATTATTGGTTTTGAGTTGTAGGCATTTATTTATCATAGTGTTTTGTTTGTTCGTCGCATTTTGTAATTATGTCCACAGAGCAAAGTACAAACATCAAGTTCTGTGTTTTGCTGGGGACATGATCAGTATGGCTGATGAAGATGGTGATTTCTTAAACAAAATGAAACTGGTGCTACTTGTACGACCCAGTCCCTAAACGACAGTCATCTGAGTGGAAATCGAAAACATCTCCTCGGAAGCAAAAATTTCCTAGGGACACTTCCAAAGGCAAAGTTATTTTAAATGTTATGTTTTATTTAACGACGCTCGCAACTGCAGAGGTTATATCAGCATCGCCGGATGTGCCGGAATTTTGTCCCGCAGGAGTTCTTTCACATGCCAGTAAATCTACTGACATGAGCCTGTCGCATTTAAGCACACTTAAAGCAAAGTTATGTTGGAAGTTTTCTTCGACTCTCAGGGTCTCATGCACCATGAGTTCATTCCAGAAGGTCGTACTGTAACGAAAGAATTGTACGTAGAAACCCTCCGTCGCCTCTGGGACGCAGTGAGAAGGAAACGTCCAGAAAAGTGGGTAGAAAACAACTGGTTCCTTATGCATGACAATGCACCTGCTCATCGCGCAATTATTGTAAAGAATTTTCTTGCCAGGCACAACATAACTGCTTTGGATCACCCACCATACTCTCCTGATCTCTCACCACCTGATTACTTTCTGTTTCCCCGTCTGAAAAGTCATCTGAAAGGACGGAGATTCAATGCTGAAGAGGTTATCGCAAACGCGACGAGAGCACTAAGACGGGTTTCACAAAATGGCTTCCAGGCCTGCTTCCAGGAACTCTACACGCGTTGGCAAAAGTGTGTTGTTGCGGAAGGCAACTATTTTGAAGGGAATGCTGTAGAATAGTGTTTAAGGTACGTTGTTTCTATGATGCTAGCAAATTCCGGGAACTTTTTGAACCTAGTATGTATATCTAATAGGTATTCAGCTGTAAGTTCCAAATGTGTGAAAATAATTTGTGTTACTTCTCTTAGACAGTCACAGACATTTTTATTGTATTAGTGCTTCCCTATTACAAATGCATTTTTCTGGTATACGATGATTCTGGAACTCGTATAGACCCAGAACGTACTAGAGTGATCGTATATTTTTTTTTAGTTAGTTATTTAAGGGGTTAGGTATACCTTACAGCAGTAAAATTTTGGAAATATTTTCCTCCATTACTGTATCTTGCACAATAATAAAAATTAGTATTTGTAAAACCCATATTCTTCTACTATATGAAAAAAATATTTTACGATAAAAAAACTATTTACATTTTTTCTTTTTCAAAATTCAGTTCACTGTGCAACGATGAAGCGTTTCCCACATAACTCAAAAACTATCCAACATTCTGTGATGAAATTTTTTATGTGTATCTTTGCATGTCATATCTACAATATGATGCAAGATCACTTCTCTACCTTTGATAGATTCCTGATAAAAAATAAATTCATTTTAAAATAATCAAGTATCAGTACTTTCTTCTAAAACAAAATAAAAAATATATTATTTATTAAGGAATGTAGTTGAAAGAGCATGATATTGTAAACATGAGTTTCAGCAATAAAATAAAAGAGAGGGAACATGAAAAAGTTAACAAGTTTATGAGTTACGAGGGAAACGCTTCATCACTGCACAGTAAACTGCCGCCATTTTTAATTTGTAAAAAAAATATATATATAAAAACTTTTTTTAAATCGTAAAAATATTTTTTTTCGTATAGCAGAAGGACAGTGTTTCACACATACCAATTTTCATTATTGTACAAGATACAGTAATGGAGGGAAAAAATGTTGAATATTTCCAAAAAAAATACTGCTGTAAGTTGTACCTAGCCCCTTAACGACACTGTATCAACTCCTAGACAAAGTATATCAAAGGCGGACATCTGAGCTTCAGATGAAATTTAGATAATGTGGATTCTTATACACTTTTTCATGCTTTTTACAGTTATGGTGAAACTATATACAAACTCTAACACTACATTTATAAAAATAAATTATTTTAAAATACTACAAACAACACTGTGAAATAAACATGTGCTTCTAGATCAAAACTATAGAGACGACAGATGTCCGTCTTTGATATTAAACTACTCGCTATGTTGTCCCGTGACCAGAATATGGTACGAAATGAAAATATAAAAATTGGAAATTTATCCTTTGAAGAGGTGGAAAATTTTCAAATATCTTGGAGTAACAGTAACAAATATAAATTACACTCAGGAGGAAATTAAACACAGAATAAATAAGGGAACTGTCTGTTATTATTCGGTTGAGAAGTTTTTGTCATCCAGTCTGCTCTCAAAAAAGCTGAAAGTTGAATTTATAAAACAGTTATATTGAAGGTCGTTCTGTACGGTTAAGGATGTTTAAGAATAAGGTGCTTAGGAAAATATTTGGAGCTAAGGGGGATGAATTTACAAGAGAATGGAGAAAGATACACAACACAGACCTGCACGCGTTGTATTCTTCACCTGACATAATTAGGAACATTAAATCCAGACGTTCGAGATGGGCCTTCAGAAAACTCGTGTTTCATAACGGCGTTTCAATGATTTCAAATTGTTCAGACTTCTGAAAACTCGTCATTTCTGTCTGTAAATGCGTTTGTTTGCACTACGTTACGTTAGGCTAAGCGCAGACGTGAATCTGGCGCCCGGTCACTTGGATCCTCGTTTTTGCAGGCACGGACCGCAAGGAAAACGTGTTGGGCGAGTGCACCACGCAGTGCTTATCAACCCCTTAATCTGCAGCCCGTGGCGATATTTAGGACGGTTGTCACTGTCTGTGATTTAGACCCTCGTAACTTGGACATGAATGAGACAGCCTAATGACGAAGCTGTTGATGTGACCACACCACGGTTCGAATATTCAAATATTCTGGGTCCTGTCAGCCTCCGAGGAAATTAACCGGTCCAAAACCCATCAGCTCTGTCGTTCAGTTGACATTTAAAAATACGGCGATGAGATAATAAATAAATTAATATGTTTTCCTACGCAGCCAGTCTATTTTCTGTCCTCCATGTCGTTTACTTACGAATGACACTGGGGGTTATCTTCGATTGTACGTATAGTGTTGGGATTTTGGTAATTAGATCAGAAGTTTGCAGGATCAATTTCCGCCGAGAGAGATTTCTGAGGAGAACGAGTTGACAGGATGAATTCAATAGATATGATGGAGAAAATAATCATTAAGATAATTATTGTGACAGTTAAAAATAACAACAAAAGTATTAGTATACTAGCCGTACCCGTGCGCTCCGCTGCACCTGCTAGAAATAAATATAAAGTAATTACATAATTAAAATAGGACGTTTGATCCAGGGAACAACTTTTAAAATAGCGCAAGATAATCTGCTTCGCTCATTACCCATTTTTTTTTTGCATTGCATTTATTGCATATATATTTTATGTATTTTAACACGATTCAATTGAGCATAGTTAAAATTTGAATTATAAAATAATGGATTGCTAAGCTAAGTACTACTACTAGGTTCAAAAAGTTCCCGGAATTTGCTAATATCATAGAAACAACGTACCTTAAACACTATTCTACAGCATTCCCTTCAAAATAGTTGCCTTCCGCAACAACACACTTTTGCCAACGCGTGTAGAGTTCCTGGAAGCAGGCCTGGAAGCCATTTTGTGAAACCCGTCTTAGTGCTCTCGTCGCGTTTGCGATAACCTCTTCAGCATTGAATCTCCGTCCTTTCAGATCACTTTTCAGACGGGGAAACAGAAAGTAATCAGGTGGTGAGAGATCAGGAGAGTATGGCGGATGATCCAAAGCAGTTATGTTGTGCATGGCAAGAAAATTCTTTACAATAATTGCGCGATGAGCAGGTGCATTGTCATGCATAAGGAACCAGTTGCTTTCTACCCACTTTTCTGGACGTTTCCTTCTCACTGCGTCCCGAAGGCGACGGAGGATTTCTACGTACAATTCTTTCGTTACAGTACGACCTTCTGGAATGAACTCATGGTGGATGAGACCCTGAGAGTCGAAGAAAACTTCCAACATAACTTTGCCTTTGGAAGTGTCCCTAGGAAATTTTTGCTTCCGAGGAGATGTTTTCGATTTCCACTCAGATGACTGTCGTTTAGGGACTGGGTCGTACAAGTAGCACCAAGTTTCATCACCAGCAATAATTTTGTTTAAGAAATCACCATCTTCATCAGCCATACTGATCATGTCCCCAGCAAGAGTCATTCTTGTTTCTTTCTGTTCTGCCGACAACATTTTCGGAACTAACTTCTGAGACACGTAATGCATGTTGAGATGCTTGTGAAGAACATTGTGTACACTTCCGACTGATATTCCGACCTCTGCTGCTATCTCTTTTATGGTTTTACGTCGGTCGTCCCTCACAAGATTACGCACACGCTGAGCGATTGCTTCATTTGTTGCAGTTGTTGGTCGGCCGCTGCGTACATCATCTTTGATGCTATCACGGCCACCAGAAAAGCGTTTATGCCAGGCATACACTTGAGTTTTTTTCATTGCTGCTTCGCCATATGCTTCTTCCAACAATCTTAATGTCTCTGCAGGAGTTTTGTGTAACAAAACACAGAACTTGATGTTTGTACGTTGCTCTGTGGACATAATTACAAAAAGCGACGAACAAACAAAACACTATGATAAACAATTGCCTACAACTCAAAACCAACAATCGCCATTATCAACAAACTTTAAGGAAATGACATCATGAATGTTACCAACAAAACAAATGTATAATATCCCTTGTTATATATTAATACGAAAAATGGTAGTAAAATTCCGGGAACTTTTTGAACCTAGTAGTATTACTGCATACTAAATCAATACACTCTCGTTGTTCGTTAATTCTCTGAGATTAAAATGAGTGTACATAAATATTATTTTAAGAAATACAGAAAACGAATGTACAAAATAGCCTATCAAATTTTCTGTGCATAACAAGCTATTTTAATCTTACCTGTCCTCGATTTACTCAGACGTTACTGTAATACCATTATAGCATTATGTCCATATAGAGAAACTACACTTTCCAATGGTGAACTAGTAATTAATTATACAAATCGGTTAATTTACTTCTGATATTACTTCATACAAACACAGAAACATTCTGTGTAGGCTATGTTTAATAGCTTTCGATTGTTGATGTCCAAGCCCCTATTTCGACTGTTGTTGACCAAGGCCCCTTATAGACGAAGTCATTTGTTCTTAATTCATTGCACCGTCTTAGATGGCGTTATTTTTATTTTAAAACTCATTTATCTTATTAAATATCAGTCCTATCAAAATTTTGTAAAGAATAAAACTTATCGGAAATCATTTTTAAAGAAACGTTTGGTATGTAATATTTTTCACAAAAATCAATAATAAGCGAGATATTTCGATTTATTTAATTCAAGCCCCCTTATAACTCCCCTTTTAAATAAAGTATTTTGAATGCCATATAGCCTAAAATCTAAGTTACAACGAACTTAATTTATATTCTAATTTTCATATAAATCGGTTCATCCATTATCGCGTGAAAAGGTAACAAACATACAGACAGAAATACAAACAAAAATTTCAAAAATGCGATTTTCGGTTTCAGGGTGGTTAATTATATACGTTAGGACCAATTATTTTTGGAAAATCGAAAATTACCAGAAAAATTTCGGCTACAGATTTATTATTAGTATAGATTATACGACTACATTCAAAAACTAGAAGTGAACAAAAATGTAAAAAGATATGGGAAACGAGAAACGTAAGTAGGTAACGGATCAAACATGTATTCCGATCCCGTTTCCTTACATTCCCTGAAAATGAACCCTACATGTAACATCAAAACGTTGGACGTTTCTGTATTTACAATATGATGAAAATATCCGAAAAGAAAACCGCGTTTCTCAAAACATATTTTCTTAAATAAAATAATATTAAGAGAAGTTACTATGTACTTGCAGTTCGACAATGTTCGAGTAAAGGGGGTGAAGTCATTTTTTGCGCATATGGAGTTTTTTGCCCCAGGTGAAAACAAAAGTTAAATTCTACAACTGGGTGTGCAATTAAAAAAAAAAAACAAAAAAACAAAATAATACTAGCATTTGATGTGTTTTATTTATGTAGAAAATTACTCGTATTTGCAATAAGAATCAGAAGTTTAATTTTCATTCAACTTAAAACTCATTTTTTGATTATCTCCCTTTACCCAAACACCACCTTTCCACCTGTAAAAAAACGTTCAGATTTCTGTCTAAATTCATTGGAAAGTTAATTCTATTATTTCTATAAGGTTTAAGGACGATAGTATATTATACACACTATTTAAAAGGTGTAATTGATATTTTGTTATATGAAGTGTTGTATCAGTGTGTTGTGTCAGTGAAGTGTGTTGTGTAAGTGAAGTGCATTTATGTCAGTGACGTTTTATAGTTTCTAGTGGTAGTGCAAATTATTTGACCAGCGAAATGTTTTTGAAGTGTTAGTGAAATCAGGATAGTATCAGTGAAATGCGTCGTAGTTCCAGTGCAGTGAGTGAGTTAACAGCGAAATGAGTGTAGTGCTGAAAGGTAGCCTACTTGTGCATGTATGAACATATCATACTCGTGGGTTTTAGTTCGAACTTAGGGTTAAGATACAAATTAGATTTACTTTAATTGTTATTTTAAGTGATCGTGCTTCATTTAATTTGGGATGGTTATTATTGTTATTGTTGTTATTATTATTACTATTAATTATTAGTATTATTATTATTATTAATTGTATTTTTATTAATTGTGTTTATTATTAATTGTCATTATTGAGTGTAATTAGTTACCACTGGCACCGGGTATTTATCCATTTGCAGTGTGAATATACTCACACACATAACATCAAAAAGTTTTTAATTACCGTTGAGTAAACAATGGATTTAGGGTGGCACTTAATTTATTTTTAACGTGAAAAAATGTTCGAAGTGCAAAAGAAAAAAATTGTAACGTTTCGACTTGAAAAGTTTACTTTGACGTTACTCGTGGTACCACGGAAACACAAGTGTAAGTTTAACTTCGTGTCTCTTGGCTTTCCGGACGGTCCGTTTCGTTTCATTCTCTATTTAATTTACCTACAAGTTTTCCTTTTCATAAAAACTATTTCCTATTTGGGCCGACGGTGCTGAACTCGGTTTCTGGCGGCCTGGAATACAACATCGGGAATGATTTCAGAAGCGACAAGCACTCATCGCTTGTTTCAGGCCCTTGATCAGGTCGCACTTCCCAGCCCATCTTAAGCCAGAATCACCACACTCAATTCATAGTCTTATTTCTTTCCTTATTCAGCTGAGCATATTGGGAATTAAATCAATGGCTTTCCCAAAACAATGTTTGAAATCTTTCACATAAAACAATTTGTATTTCGAAAAGGAAGCAAAAACGAACAATTTTGTATTAAACATTTTGTTTGAAATATTTCAAAGAATAACACTCTCTATACATGAATATTAAATAAAATACACTACAATCTTAAAGAAAATACGTATTGTATTTCATTACTTGAATTTGAGTGTAGAAGTTTCAAGAAATCGTTGAGATTTCCTTTAATGCTCTATAAAATTGTATTATACATTGCGTTTTCTATAGGTCTATAAGCACAGGAGTGTGTGTGTTCAATTGTTTTATTCGGAAAATAAATATTAAATTGATATGAAATATCCATGAAAAGTGCCATCTCGATTTACTGTAATTTCCCTGTAAACAGTTTGTAGACAGAGAAGATTGAAACAATTGCTAGTCAACCTAAGAATGTCGCAAAGAAATTGCTATGGTTACGAAACCAATTTACTGAGTATCTGTAATGACATCATTTAAATAGACTTGCTTGGGTAGTTGGATAAATGTGAGCAATTTCTTATCAAGAGAAAAAACTTAACAACAAGGAAGCTTCGTGGAGTATAACTTAGAATATGCATAGTAACGGCACAGATAAGTTGAGAGTGCAATTAAAGTTAAAGAGCTAATGACTAAGCATTTACTGGCAGAAATTTTATGAGCATCGGAACTTTGAGCAAAGCTTTTCTCTTAGCATCCAACGTCTCTTCGTAGGTTTTTAAAATCCATACATATTTGATAACTTATTCATTTACATTTTTAATTCTTCCCCTGTCCATTTTGCCCTCATTTAGTTACTTATTTCTCTGTTTATCCATTACAGTATTGACATCGAATCAAATGTTCGTTTAGTCTTCCTTCTCTCCGATGAATTATTCTGTTTTCTTTCATTTACTTTTTTTTCCTAGTTTGCCTACTTCGTCACCATCTTTGTACTTTAACCTTTTCACTACCCTTTTCACATCGTTTTCTCTTCTACTTCACCTTCTTTTCATTTGATATTCTTCACAATTTTCCTATCATCTCTCCTAAAGTAACTACTCCTCATTAATTTTTGTTTTACTTCATTCTATTAAGTTTCTTTTCATATGTTAACAAGGAACACATTTCTGGGTGTCACTCGAGAAAGACTGTAACAAAAATTACGCCTATTGTAACATGGGGATGAAAGTGCATTTGTTTACCTCGTTTTAACCGTGACAACGTTTTTTAGTTCTTTTAAGCATTCTGTTTTGTGAAGGATTTTAGATAAGGGCGCAAATAGCCATAGTAGCTGAAGCGCCCTTTATTAAACCCCACTTACTGATTTAAACTATCACTGACTACATTGTTACTTCTTTCTTTTAGACATCATCCTGATTGTGCTGTCCTTTCAAAATTGTCTCATAATAATCTCTTTCTATTATCTAATATTATTTGAAATATATTAACAACATTCTATGTATTTTAGCTTAATTCTGCTACACAGTTTATTTCAGTGTTTAATTAATAGTTCATAGTATTTTGTTGTTTAATTCGTAAATAACTCTTGTATACATGTAACTCTAATCTAAATCAAATTGTTGAATTCTTTGTAAGTTCATGCATATGTATATATACTTTTTGCTGGTTGAGTGGAAGAGAAGGCCTTACAGCCTTAACTCTGCAAGCTAAAATAAATCATTATTATTATTATTATTATTATTATTATTATTATTATTACTACTATTATTATTATTATTATTATTATTATTATTATTATTATTAACTAACTAACATGAGCTGCTGCCAGGAAGTCAAAAAGAGGATAGCAATGGCAAAGGAAGCTTTTAATAGAAAAAGGAGCATCTTCTGCGGACTTCTGGAAAAGGAACTAGGAACAGACTAGTGAAGTGCTTTGTGTGGAGTGTGGCATTGTATGGGGCAGAAACACGGACATTACGATGAAGTGAAGATAAATGACTAGAATCATTTTAAATATAGATATGGAGAAGAATGGAGAAAGTAAATGGATAGATAGAATAAGAAATGAAGCTGTGTTGGAAAGATTTTTTTTATTTTATTTTATTGGGTTATTTTACGACGCTGTATCAACATCTAGGTTATTTAGCGTCTGAATGATGTGAAGGTGACAATGCCGGTGAAATGAGTCCGGGGTCCAACACCGAAAGCTACCCAGCATTTGCTCGTATTGGGTTGAGGGAAAACCCCGGAAAAAACCTCAACCAGATAACTTGCCCCGACCGGGATTCGAACCCGGGCCACCTGGTTTCGCGGCCAGATGCGCTGATCGTTACTCCACAGGTGTGGACTGTTGGAAAGAGTGGGTGAAGAAAGAATGATGCTGAAACTGATCAGGAAGAGGAAAAGGAATTGGTTGGGGCACTGGTTGAGAAGAAACTGCCTACTGAAGGATGCACTGGAAGAAATGGTGAACGGAAGAAAAGTCTGAAGCAGAAGATGATAACAGATTATAGACGACATTAAAATATATGAATCGTATGCGGAGACTAAGAGGAAGGCAGAAAAGAGGATTGACTGAAGAATGCTGGGTTTGCAGTGAAAGATCTCCCCTTGGAAAAAATTTATGAATGAATGAAATAAATTATATTTAACTCCGTATTTCTTTACAGTACAGTACTTTTAGTTTTCAAAATAATAAAAATAAACGGTGTAAATTATTTTAAAAAGTAGACCAATATAAAAGTATTAAATTACTGCATAATGTTGTATGAAATACAAAGGCTAATATATTTGTGTATTTTAATTACTTCGCTTATTTACTTTCCTTACAGTAACACTTATTTATTGCGTCATTTCTTTTGTCTCTTCGATGACGCTATAACCAAGTTCAACAGTATAATCAAAATTAAGTTATCCTCTTTACTAGTCACGGGAGTGTTTGAAGGGCAGACTTTCAGGTAGTGTGAACAATGAAAATGTAGGGTGCTATTCATAGACATTTCGCAGCACGCGCTACGAGCGTACTAAGCTAGCCCCGGCTATCCACTGGTTACTTGTACAGAATTCAAATCATATCCTATCGCTAACACTGGTTTATGAATACGAAAAACGCTGATCATCCACTGGATGCCCGCGCTAAAAATGTCTACGAATACTGCCCGTAGTGTTTTAGTATTTAAACTACATAAATTAGAAATTTAAACGCTAACATTTTGGATATAAATTATGCGTTACCCTCCGATCATCTTTTATCCCCTGAAAACACGGGCATTCAATTTGAAACGAAGTGAGTGAATCTGGGAACATTTTGGAAGTTCTAACAACCAGAAAATCGCCACCACCACCCGAGATTGAATCTGAGACCTTCCACCACGTAGCCAGTTTCTCTATCAAGTACGGCCACCATAAAACATAAAAAAGGAACTAAAATTCTGTACACCTGTTTTGCAGACCACAGATTCCATAATAATCTGTCTGCCATAAAAGCCTGTTCACTTTTGGTAATAAACCGTCAGGTAATTTATCATGCCTGCGGATGAACGAGATACAAATATGGATATTGCCTTATTACCAAATATCAATTATATTTAATTCTTCAAAATTTGTACTGAATTACAAGTATCAGTTCCTTTTAACATCCACCTGTTCGACGCCTTGCAATTCTCTGCCAAACTGGAATAGCTGGCTGCATCTAGTTTGCAAAGAAAAAAAAACGGAGCAGGTGAGAAAACCAGCGGATGAATAATCGTAGACCCGCACATTTTGTAGTTATCAATTTGGCAAATTTAAGGACAGGCAAAATGGCGCAGATGCGTGCAGAATTTAAAACACTGCGACTGGCTGGAATGCGCTTCGTATCTTAGCAACGAGGTATACTTAATCACAATTTCAACGCTTTCTGAAAAAAATCATTCTCACTGTCCAGCATTTAAAAAAAAAAAAAAAGTCATTTGCAAAGACAGAGCGTTCTCCAGCTGTTCAGTAGGCTTTAGCGTACCTCAAAAGAAACTGAAATTTCTCCAGAACTATAGCAGAGGGAAAAAATAAAATTTTCACCAAACACAAAACAGACCCTGCTGAGTTGACTAACACCCACAATAAGTAACTAGGGTTATTTTCTTTCTAATGACAATAATAAAACAGTGGAGTGAAGGCTTTTATTTATTTATTTATTTATTTATTTATTTATTTATTTATTTATTTATTTATTTATTTATTTATTTATTTATTTATTTATTATTCATATATATATGTATGTACAGTGCATATATATATATATATTTTTTATTTTTTATTTATTTAAATTTTTTTTCACTTATTTAATCATTTATTTATTTGTTAATTTCATTTATTAATGTATTATTTATTAATTTACTATTCATTCATTCATTCATTCATTCATTCATTCATTCATCCATCCATTCTACCTTTTCTTTCTTTCTTTACATATTTACTTTATTTATCCATTATATATTTATTCCTTTATTATTTATTCATTTCTTAATTTATTTATTCATTCATTCACTTCTTATTTATTCATATATTTATTTATTTATTCATTCATTTCTTATTCAGTCATTCATTCATTCATTTCTTCCTTTCTTTATTTATTTATCCATTTATTATTTATTATTTATTATGTCTTCATTTATTTATTAATTTCTTATTTATTCATATATTTGTTATTATTATTATTAATTTAATTTGTTCTTTTATTCATTTATTTATTCATTTTTATTTATTCATTTCTTATTTATTTATTTATTTATCTATTTATTTATTTTTTTCATTTATTTATTTATTTATTTAGTCACTTCTTTATTTGTTTATTTCATATATTTATGTATTATTTATTTATGTAATATTTATTATTTATCCAATTGTTCATTTATTTATTTATTTATTTATTTATTTATTCATTTCTTATTCGTTCGTTCATTCATTCATTCATTCATTCATTCGTTCATTCATTCATTCTTCCTTCCTTTATTTATTTATCCATTTATTATTTATTATTTATTCATTTCTTCATTTATTTATTCATTTCTTATTTATTCATATATTTATTATTATTATTATTATTATTATTATTATTAATTTAATTTGTTCTTTTATTCATTTATTTATTCATTTTTATTTATTCATTTCTTATTTGTTCATTTATATATTTATTCGTTTCTTATTTATTTATTTATTTTTTCATTTATTTACTTATCTATCTATCTATCTATCTATCTATCTATCTATCTATCTATCTATCTATCTATCTATCTATCTATCTATCTATCTATCTATCTATCTATCTATCTATCTATCTATCTATCTATCTATCTATCCATTTATTTATTTACTGATCAGAAAGAGGAAAAGGAATTGGTTAGGTAACAGGCTGAGAAGAAACTGCCTACTAAAGGATGCACTGAAAGGAATGGTGAACGGGAGAAGAGTTCGTGGCAGAAGAAGATATCAGATGATAGACGACATTAAGATATATGGATCATATGCGGAGACAAAGAGGAAGGCAGAAAATGGGAAAGATTGGAGTGAAGAGGTGTCCTTAAACGTTTGGTAGAAAGATAACACAGAAGGAATTACCGATTGAGATATTTCACTTTCATTTAAAGACAATTGAGAATTTTCTTCTTTAAATGCCTCCGATGCACTTTCCGTTGACTCTTCAATATATCTTTGTTTTTTAAGAAAAGTAAACATTGTCTGTTGTTTTCCCATCGTATACTGAAGTATTTACAGTATATTTACTGCATATGCTATAAATAGGAGTATGATTTTATGGTGATTACTTTATTCTGATTTCGGAGATTAAAAACGTTTAATTACAGTGAAAGATGAAAATCGTAGATGATTAAAATGGCTACTACAAATGAACAGCGGGCGCAATGTGTTCTTTGATATGCTAAATTTGAGAGTGTTAAAAGGTAATTTCGACGTGACTATGGTGTGCGTAGTGTACCTAAATACGATTCCATAATGTTGTAGTATCGAACATTTGTAGAAACAGATTCTGTGTTAAAAAAAAAACATGCAGGAGGTCGCAGGCGAAACCCAGTACGAGAAGCAGCTATCTCTTGGCTTGGTCCCCGAACTCCCCAGATCTAACCCCTTCTGACTTCTTCGTGTGGGGTTTTGTTAAAGACATTGTCTATTCACAGAAACCCAGAAACATTGATGATCTGAGAGTGAAAATTATTCAAGCTTTTCAACAAATCACCTCTCTTATGTTACAACGGACATGGACTGAATTGCATCACCGTTATGAGTTGTGCAGGGTGCGCAATGGGGGTCATGTTGAGCTCTGAGGAATCTCCCATCTTTCAGCGTTGTATGCACAAAGTTTCAACAAATAAAGTTCAGTAATAAATGTTTTACGGTGTTTTTATTTTATCCATATCTAAACGGATCACCCTGTGTTATATGTGCTAAAGGAAACTAACACTAAAATTTAAGCTAATAATAATACAGCATCCTGTCTTCTTAACCGTAACTTCAAGATTTAAATTTCAACCAATCAAAATTGGCCGGTAGATCGCAAACCTTTTAAAGGCAACAACTACCTAAAAGTATACATAACGGAATTTATTTTACTTACTGAAAAGTCATATCAAATTCAAATACAAATATTGCATATATTGTCTTGTAGGTTTAAAAAAACTGAAATCTTTGGGTGGGGACATCCTGAAATACGTCAGGGCGGAGGGAATTCCCCCGGAAATTCCCTTGAATTCGTAACTCGTTGAGTTATAAATAAATCTAAGTCAGAGGAGGTTTTTTTGCTTGTTTCTTTTCTGCTTTTATTTCTTTCGCTTAAACTGTGATGTTTTTATTCTTATTTAAGTAGTTTAAAAAATAGCAATAATTTTAATTGGAAGCTACAATCACTCCACTAAAAAACACTGGTGCAAAAAGCATAAAACGCGGGAAACTGGTGCGGCAAGAAGTACAAACAACATTGACAATTTAAATCGAACCTGTTGAGTGCATTCTAGACTACCGTGCAGAAGTGAATGGCGTAATTCTACATATAAGATAGTCTAGATTGTGTTCGATTTCCTTCAGACATTTCAACTTGAACTTGTAACAAACGATGTTCTGTCATAAACTGCAATTATTCCACTAATAACAGCTATTATTCTTGCCTGCTACGTTTTCCAGGTCGCGTTTGCCTCAGTAGTTTAGTACCGGTATCAACTGATACAGTAATACCAACATCCAGGACACCCGCATAATACGCTAACAGTGATGTCAAAGCAAGCGCATTTTTCTGACCTTGACATCGTGAGCGGGCATCAAGCGCTAAGTATGGAAAGAGGAAGGGTTGTGTATATGAATAAGCAGCCTGTTCGATTAAGAAAACAGTGGTGCACAAACTTCAAACGGAACGTGAAATTTTATGTCGTTATTTTTATATGGCTTCTTTCTGTTTGATATTATCTATATTGTCTGTAAAACAAAAGTACTAATACGATGAAAGAATAATGGAACAGAGAAAAGTACTAATACAAATTTCTTAATATTGCAGTTTTGTTTTAAATGTTAATAACATAATAAAGAGTTAAGAAAGAATATTCACATGATTCCATAGTAGTACAACTATACCGTGTAAGTGGATGAAACATATCATTCATAAAGAAAGTGATATCCCAAAAAAAAAAAAGAGATTGAGTGTGACATGATAAGTTGGAATTGGTATTGATGGTTCCTTTAGCCTTATAAAAGTAATCAATACACTAATCAAAACAATATTACAGTACAAAGCAAAGTTACCTAGGTACTGTATCTGTTTTAAGTGTAACTAATATTACATAACAAAACTCTTAACGAATTATGCTTTTAAGGTGATATTGGTGAGCAACTTCCTATCATCAGAATATTAAATTATTTTCTCGAAATCTGCTGAAGCTATAGAGCTGACATTTTTACAACACATGGGCACGTATCTTTTGCTTATGATGTAACCGTAGCTGCTTTGTTAATTTATTTCCTTACAAACAATTTCCATGTGAATATTTTCAAAATTTTCAATACACTATCTTCAGTAATACGTATTTACGGTATATTAGATTTACGAAAACATTCTGTAAGGCTACTAAATAAATATACCTATATCTGAAAATTTCACTTTTCTATTAAAAAAAGTTGAGAAAATATTTCTTTTAAACAAAAAAATCAAACTTGTGAAAAATGAGCATTAAAATTAAAACTTACATTCTCATAATGCACTTATACTTCTCAGACAAATCTAAAAATTAACATGGATACAGTTTTAATAAGTTCTCTTCCCTTTATGTATTGAATCAGTGCTGGCCATCCCTGAATATAGCTCGACCAAGCGGCATATACTACTTCTTTTGTCTGTCTCTTTCCTTTCCGCTGTAAAGCGCTCAGGCTCTCCTGAGCTCTAAAGCGCGCGCTTGCTCCTATGGGCATCAATTGACATGACTGCGCTAGAATAACGCAGGTTATATCCTTAAGACCTAGAAAAGACGACCTGAAGCAAAAAGCTTTCATCACTGATTGGAAAATTGTCATTTAGTTCAACAAACTGAAGGAAATTCGGCCCGGTTAGAAGTTTCCAGAGCTATACATTTCAAAAGTGGTACTGGTTGCACATGTAAAGTAAATATTTACTTCATCTAAGTCTACAAAGGTGAGCACAAATGTTCGTGTGCACTTATAGGCCTATACAGGACAAACCGCAAGTAATGTCATTTTCAGGGGGCAGAAGACGTCCAAGGAGAAGGTGGTCGAACGTGTTCCGGAGAGAGACTGGAGCGCAGTGGACGAGAACAACGAGGGACAGGCAGGCAGGCATGGAAAAGACTGGAAGAAATTATGAACACTATATAAACTGTGTATAGTTGTATATTGTTTATATAGTTATTTTTGTGTGTGTCAGTTTGGTTAGTTTGATTCCGTGTAGTTGGTATAGTTCATGTATTTAGTTAGTATAATTTTTGTGTTCAGTTGTATGGTTTTGTGTGTTTTAGTTTGGATAGTTTGATTCCGTGTGTAGTTGGTATAGTTCATGTATTTAGTTAGTATAATTTTTGTGTTCAGTTGTATGGTTTTGTGTGTTTTAGTTAGGACAGTTTGATTCCGTGTGTAGTTGGTATAGTTCATGTATTTAGTTAGTATAATTTTTGTGTTCAGTTGTATGGTTTTGTGTGTTTTAGTTAGGATAGTTTGATTCCGTGTGTAGTTGGTATAGTTCATGTATTTAGTTAGTATAATTTTTGTGTTCAGTTGTATGGTTTTGTGTGTTTTAGTTTGGATAGTTTGATTCCGTGTGTAGTTGGTATAGTTCATGTATTTATTTAGTATAATTTTTGTGTTCAGTTGTATAGTTTTTGTGAGTTTTAGTTTGGATAGTTTGATTCCGTGTGTAGTTCGTATAGTTCATGCATTTAGTTAGTATAATTTTTGTGTTCAGTTGTATGGTTTTGTGTGTTTTAGTTTGGATAGTTTGATTCCGTGTGTAGTTGGTATAGTTCATGTATTTAGTTAGTATAATTTTTGTGTTCAGTTGTATGGTTTTGTGTGTTTTAGTTTGGATAGTTTGATTCCGTGTGTAGTTCGTATAGTTCATGTATTTAGTTAGTATAATTTTTGTGTTCAGTTGTATGGTTTTGTGTGTTTTAGTTTGGATAGTTTGATTCCGTGTGTAGTTGGTATAGTTCATGTATTTATTTAGTATAATTTTTGTGTTCAGTTGTATCGTTTTTGTGAGTTTTAGTTTGGATAGTTTGATTCCGTGTGTAGTTCGTATAGTTCATGCATTTAGTTAGTATAATTTTTGTGTTCAGTTGTATGGTTTTGTGTGTTTTAGTTTGGATAGTTTGATTCCGTGTGTAGTTGGTATAGTTCATGTATTTAGTTAGTATAATTTTTGTGTTCAGTTGTATGGTTTTGTGTGTTTTAGTTAGGATAGTTTGATTCCGTGTGTAGTTGGTATAGTTCATGTATTTAGTTAGTATAATTTTTGTGTTCAGTTGTATGGTTTTGTGTGTTTTAGTTAGGATAGTTTGATTCCGTGTGTAGTTGGTATAGTTCATGTATTTAGTTAGTATAATTTTTGTGTTCAGTTGTATGGTTTTGTGTGTTTTAGTTAGGATAGTTTGATTCCGTGTGTAGTTGGTATAGTTCATGTATTTAGTTAGTATAATTTTTGTGTTCAGTTGTATGGTTTTGTGTGTTTTAGTTTGGATAGTTTGATTCCGTGTGTAGTTGGTATAGTTCATGTATTTATTTAGTATAATTTTTGTGTTCAGTTGTATCGTTTTTGTGAGTTTTAGTTTGGATAGTTTGATTCCGTGTGTAGTTCGTATAGTTCATGCATTTAGTTAGTATAATTTTTGTGTTCAATTGTATGGTTTTGTGTGTTTTAGTTTGGATAGTTTGATTCCGTGTGTAGTTGGTATAGTTCATGTATTTAGTTAGTATAATTTTTGTGTTCAGTTGTATGGTTTTGTGTGTTTTAGTTTGGATAGTTTGATTCCGTGTGTAGTTGGTATAGTTCATGTATTTAGTTAGTATAATTTTTGTGTTCAGTTGTATGGTTTTGTGTGTTTTAGTTAGGATAGTTTGATTCCGTGTGTAGTTGGTATAGTTCATGTATTTAGTTAGTATAATTTTTGTGTTCAGTTGTATGGTTTTGTGTGTTTTAGTTAGGATAGTTTGATTCCGTGTGTAGTTGGTATAGTTCATGTATTTAGTTAGTATAATTTTTGTGTTCAGTTGTATGGTTTTGTGTGTTTTAGTTTGGATAGTTTGATTCCGTGTGTAGTTGGTATAGTTCATGTATTTAGTTAGTATAATTTTTGTGTTCAGTTGTATGGTTTTGTGTGTTTTAGTTAGGATAGTTTGATTCCGTGTGTAGTTGGTATAGTTCATGTATTTAGTTAGTATAATTTTTGTGTTCAGTTGTATGGTTTTGTGTGTTTTAGTTAGGATAGTTTGATTCCGTGTGTAGTTGGTATAGTTCATGTATTTGGTTAGTATAATTTTTGTGTTCAGTTGTATGGTTTTGTGTGTTTTAGTTTGGATAGTTTGATTCCGTGTGTAGTTGGTATAGTTCATGTATTTATTTAGTATAATTTTTGTGTTCAGTTGTATCGTTTTTGTGAGTTTTAGTTTGGATAGTTTGATTCCGTGTGTAGTTCGTATAGTTCATGCATTTAGTTAGTATAATTTTTGTGTTCAGTTGTATGGTTTTGTGTGTTTTAGTTTGGATAGTTTGATTCCGTGTGTAGTTGGTATAGTTCATGTATTTAGTTAGTATAATTTTTGTGTTCAGTTGTATGGTTTTGTGTGTTTTAGTTTGGATAGTTTGATTCCGTGTGTAGTTGGTATAGTTCATGTATTTAGTTAGTATAATTTTTGTGTTCAGTTGTATGGTTTTGTGTGTTTTAGTTTGGATAGTTTGATTCCGTGTGTAGTTGGTATAGTTCATGTATTTATTTAGTATAATTTTTGTGTTCAGTTGTATCGTTTTTGTGAGTTTTAGTTTGGATAGTTTGATTCCGTGTGTAGTTCGTATAGTTCATGCATTTAGTTAGTATAATTTTTGTGTTCAGTTGTATGGTTTTGTGTGTTTTAGTTTGGATAGTTTGATTCCGTGTGTAGTTGGTATAGTTCATGTATTTAGTTAGTATAATTTTTGTGTTCAGTTGTATGGTTTTGTGTGTTTTAGTTAGGATAGTTTGATTCCGTGTGTAGTTGGTATAGTTCATGTATTTAGTTAGTATAATTTTTGTGTTCAGTTGTATGGTTTTGTGTGTTTTAGTTAGGATAGTTTGATTCCGTGTGTAGTTGGTATAGTTCATGTATTTAGTTAGTATAATTTTTGTGTTCAGTTGTATGGTTTTGTGTGTTTTAGTTTGGATAGTTTGATTCCGTGTGTAGTTGGTATAGTTCATGTATTTATTTAGTATAATTTTTGTGTTCAGTTGTATCGTTTTTGTGAGTTTTAGTTTGGATAGTTTGATTCCGTGTGTAGTTCGTATAGTTCATGCATTTAGTTAGTATAATTTTTGTGTTCAGTTGTATGGTTTTGTGTGTTTTAGTTTGGATAGTTTGATTCCGTGTGTAGTTGGTATAGTTCATGTATTTAGTTAGTATAATTTTTGTGTTCAGTTGTATGGTTTTGTGTGTTTTAGTTTGGATAGTTTGATTCCGTGTGTAGTTGGTATAGTTCATGTATTTAGTTAGTATAATTTTTGTGTTCAGTTGTATGGTTTTGTGTGTTTTAGTTTGGATAGTTTGATTCCGTGTGTAGTTCGTATAGTTCATGTATTTAGTTAGTATAATTTTTGTGTTCAGTTGTATGGTTTTGTGTGTTTTAGTTTGGATAGTTTGATTCCGTGTGTAGTTGGTATAGTTCATGTATTTATTTAGTATAATTTTTGTATTCAGTTGTATGGTTTTGTGTGTTTTAGTTTGGATAGTTTGATTCCGTGTGTAGTTGGTATAGTTCATGTATTTATTTAGTATAATTTTTGTGTTCAGTTGTATGGTTTTGTGTGTTTTAGTTTGGATAGTTTGATTCCGTGTGTAGTTCGTATAGTTCATGTATTTAGTTAGTATAATTTTTGTGTTCAGTTGTATGGTTTTGTGTGTTTTAGTTTGGATAGTTTGATTCCGTGTGTAGTTGGTATAGTTCATGTATTTAGTTAGTATAATTTTTGTGTTCAGTTGTATGGTTTTGTGTGTTTTAGTTTGGATAGTTTGATTCCGTGTGTAGTTCGTATAGTTCATGTATTTAGTTAGTATAATTTTTGTGTTCAGTTGTATGGTTTTGTGTGTTTTAGTTTGGATAGTTTGATTCCGTGTGTAGTTGGTATAGTTCATGTATTTATTTAGTATAATTTTTGTGTTCAGTTGTATCGTTTTTGTGAGTTTTAGTTTGGATAGTTTGATTCCGTGTGTAGTTCGTATAGTTCATGCATTTAGTTAGTATAATTTTTGTGTTCAGTTGTATGGTTTTGTGTGTTTTAGTTTGGATAGTTTGATTCCGTGTGTAGTTGGTATAGTTCATGTATTTAGTTAGTATAATTTTTGTGTTCAGTTGTATGGTTTTGTGTGTTTTAGTTTGGATAGTTTGATTCCGTGTGTAGTTGGTATAGTTCATGTATTTAGTTAGTATAATTTTTGTGTTCAGTTGTATGGTTTTGTGTGTTTTAGTTTGGATAGTTTGATTCCGTGTGTAGTTCGTATAGTTCATGTATTTAGTTAGTATAATTTTTGTGTTCAGTTGTATGGTTTTGTGTGTTTTAGTTTGGATAGTTTGATTCCGTGTGTAGTTGGTATAGTTCATGTATTTATTTAGTATAATTTTTGTATTCAGTTGTATGGTTTTGTGTGTTTTAGTTTGGATAGTTTGATTCCGTGTGTAGTTCGTATAGTTC